>NC_142930.1:165050514-165295514 GCF_046866305.1 Octopus bimaculoides
TTTATACAACATAACCGCCAACACCACCGCCGCCGCAACCCACCACCATCACCGTCATCATCCTCATCAACATCAACCCCTGAACATTACTATTTCGAGTCCTAGGACACACAGGGCCGGTTACCCGGTTTCCTTGGCATATCAACACCAGAGATTACAACATTCTCCTTGAACGGGACACCATTCCGTTGCAGTTTTACTCATTTACAGCTGAGTGAACTGGAGAAACGTGAAATGAAGTGTCTTGCTCAAGAACTCACAACGCACCAACCGGTCCATGAATTGAATGAAACAGCGACCTTGCGATCGTGAGGGCAATAACCTACCACGAGACCACAAAAATTTAAAGAAAGTCTTTAACATCTGAGACTATGCAGGTTCTTGACAAGAAACATTTCTCTGGTCAATGTTGAAATACAAAATGCAGGCAATAAGAGGAACTTAGAGGAATTGTCTGAACACTTAGATCTCGGACAACAGGTCTCGGTAGAATATAAAAGATTTAGTGATTTCTGAAACAACGGAAACACTACAATCTTGGGGCGACTGCCGACATGTTTTTACGACAATTTCTAAATTCTTATAAGCTCGAAACTAATTTTTGTCATATAAATACATTGGGAAGTAAACACAGAAATCTTTCAAATGGCTGATATGGTGACCGGTCATCTGAACCATTCACCTCATTGAGAATTTTATAATCCTTTTATGCTTTATTTTATTCAATTCCACTGCATTAATAACATGCCCTAACCCGATCTTATTTTCTCCCAATTGCTATTTTATATTTTCTCATGACTATTGATTCTGAGTTTGGCGAAGATTTTATGTTTAAAGAAATTGCATATAAAGGCGGCGAGCTGACAGAAACGTTAGCACGCCGGATGAAATACTTAGCGGTATTTCGTCTGTCTTTATGTTCTGAGTTCAAATTCCGCCGAGATCGACTTTGCCTTTCATCCTTTCAGGATCGATAAATTAAGTACCAGTTTCGCACTGGGGTCGATGTAGCCGACTTAATCCCTTTCTCTGTCCTTGTTTGTCTCCTCTATGTTTAGTCCTTTGTGGGCGATAAAGAAATAAGAAATTGCATATGAATCAGTCACTTATCCATTTGTAAATGTAATAAAATAAGATCTACCAAAATTTCATTTGAAAAACATTTGGCGGGACTTTTTTTATGCTTATCTCATTGTCAATATTAGTCACTTCCGGACATGTGGTGAGGTAAATAATCTCTCTCTTGATTCCTAACAATGATCAATGTTAACCTTTGAAAGACACTTTTATAATATTTAATCACTACTAAAAATAGGTTTATTTAATAACTTTTCCATCACGGTAAAGTGGTTAGTATTGACACCTGGGGATCTATGTGGCTATCCGAGGGATCGATAAACACCTGAAATGATTTTGAGCAATCGGTTCTGAATTATTAGCAAACTAAACCCAGATGAGTGCGAGTAATTTAAGACTAAAACTCACTAATTTCCATCGATGCAAAAACTTGTATTCACCAAACAAATATTTCGTATTAAATATTCCGACTGTATCAGTTTAATAGAACCGAATTTTGATTTTTTTTTTTTATCAGTTTCTTTAAGTATTTTCATTAAGTTTTAAAAATTATTTCTTATTAAAAAGCGATAATGACACACAAGTACGAAGGAACTATTGATTTCCAATCAATAAATTATTATTAATTATACTTTTTAATTTTATTTTAGAAGATTACATGATGAGGGTCGATAAGCTATCAACGATTCCATAAAGTGGGGGTCAATGGTATATAAAAGCTGATTGACCCTTACAATCGATAGTTTAAATTATTTGAAATAGGTTATCGTTGATAACAAATTGACTTTAACAATGTACACATCCCATAAACTCTCTTTTGAATTCACGCCGAGATTACCATACTTTTTGAGAGCATTCTCCACAAATGGTTTCCATAGTTTTTAGCAGAAAGATTTGGAAGAATTTGATGCAAGTTCTCCGGTAATTTTCTTTCGTGTAAATAAATTCTTTTGTTCTTTTATTCTTTTACTTGTTTCAGTCATTTGACTGCGACCATGCTGGAGCACCACCTTTAGTCGAGCAAATCGAACTCAGGACTTATTCTTTGTAAGCCTAGTACTTATTCTATCGGTCTCTTATGCTGAACCACTAAGTTACTGGGACGTAAACACACCAGCATCGGTTGTCAAGCTATGTTGGAGGACAAACACGGACACACGCACGCACACACACGCGCACACACGCACGCACACACACACACACACACACACACACACACACACACACACACACACACACACACACACACACACACACAAAGGCGGTGAGCTGGCAGAAACGTTAGCACGCCGGGCGAAATGCTTAGCGGTATTTCGTCTGCCGCTACGTTCTGTGTTCAAATTCCGCCGAGGTCGACTTTGCCTTTCATCCTTTCGGGGTCGATTAAATAAGTACCAGTTACGCACTGGGGTCGATATAATCGACTTAATCCGTTTGTCTGTCTTTGTTTGTCCCCTCTGTGTGTAGCCCCTTGTGGGTAGTAAAGAAATAACACACACACACACACACACACACATATATGTATATATATATATATATACATACGACGGGCTTCTTTCAGTTTCCGTCTACCAAATCCACTCACAAGGCTTTGGTCGGCCCGAAGCTACAGTAGAAGACACTCGTTCAAGGTGCCACGCAGTAGTACTGATCCCGGAACCATGTGGTTGGTTAGCAAGCCACTCCTGCGCCTATATGATTATGTTACTTTAAAAATTTGCCAGCAAAATCGTATAAAATGACAATATTCCAAAAGAATTACATGTTTATATTGTTATAAATAAAAATTCAAGAAAAAAAAATTAGGGATTGATAGGGACACTACAAGTTTGTAATAGGCTCGACAGATTAAAAAAATTGGGAATCTCTTTTCTACACGGTCGCTTGACTTGCTAGAAACAACACCTAAATTGTTCTCAGATCATATCCTACTATCTTAAAAAAATGAGAGACACTGGATAATATATCCTAGATATACTGTTTGAATGTGAAGGTGAGTGTTTTAGTGGTTAATATATTCGGATCATGAGTTCGATTCTCGGATCGGTCTGTGTGTTGTGTCCTTGAGCAAGATACTCTATTTCACATTGCTCCACTCCACTCAGCTGGCAAAAATTAGTTGTACCTGTAATTCAAAGGGGCCAGCCTTGTCACATTGGGTATGTCACGCTGAATCTTCCGTTAAGGGTGTGTGTATCTGTGGAATACTCAGCAACTTGCGCGTTGATTTCATGAGTAGACTGTTCCGTTGCTCGAATCAACTCAAACGCTCGTCTGACTAAAAAATGAGGTGGTCACAAATGGGACGACATTAACTATTGTTCTGCTAAAGAGCACTGAACGGAGGCTAAATAAGAACAACAACCATTAAGTACCAGTGGTTTATTGAGGTTCTCGGTTAAATTTGTCGATATGGTGGTGGTGGCGGGTCAGCTAGTTCTGTGGAGTAGAGAGAGACCACTGTAGCGGCGACGATAGAAAAGAAAGAGGAGACACGTTATGCCTGTGGGTCAGTGGTTTCAGTGTGTTACAACATTTAGTTTCGTTCCTCGACGTTCCGAGTTCCAATTCTGTTGAAGCTAACTTTACTTTTAATTCCTCGAGTAAATTCGCTTCAGTGGATTCTGTTACTTTCCTTAAAACTGAATATTGATACGATACAGGAATTCATTAACCCCTTCAGCCCGGCTAGTACATATTTGTATCAGTCAAAAATTTTACAACCCAAGTCCTAAAAATTCCCATTCTATGTGATTGCAGTATAGTACGATCCGGTTTTTCTGGTATGTAGCGCCAGACGTATAATCGGAGTGTATGACACTATAATGGCAGCTCAAAAGGCACGCGGGCGTACAAACCCCCCGCCATTACCGACTTGAGAAAATTTATTCAGAAAAATTCCGGGTTGAAAGGGTTAAGTGAGTCAGAATCGGTGGAGCATCAGGCAAAATGACTTGTGATATTTAGTTATGTTAATTAATGTTCTGAGTTCGAATCCTGCTGTGATTCAATTTGTCATTCATCTTTTCGGTGCCGTGGCTGCGTGTTTACACAACTGAGTTCTAGTTCAATCCCACAGCTTGGTACCTTGGGCAAGTACTTTCACTCCCATAGCTTCGAGTCACCAAGAGCCTCGTGAGTGGAATTTGGTAGAATTTGGTGGATAGAAACTGTGCAGAAACCTATTAAAATACTTTTTTCTGTTCTGAGTCGGTCGCCCGGTTTAACATCACCACCTGATCTTTGGATGTTTTTAACAAAATCCATTCTGTTGCAAGCATTCAGGCCATATCTTTTGTCTGAAGATAACTCCATCCATGGCCTCCACCGATGTCTGAGACTCAAAAAACAATCATAGAGTGTCCTTCCTTCTTTAAGTCATTAAAAAATAAGTCCCTGCCAATCAATCACAGGGATCAATATAACTGATCAAACTCCATCCTTACAATTTGTAGCTCTGTGTCTCAACTAGAAATGATCAACTACACACCTAAGAACGGCTCCCGATATTTCACGATACATTGTGATCGATAGGTCGATCATTTGAAATTATACTTCAAATAGATTTCTGGTTCAAGTGATTATTGACCTAAACTGTAAATTCTAGTCCGATGCTGAGAAAATGGACTTGTCACAAACACTCTGTATTGTCTTTGGAAATGTGCTTCAACTAAACAACCATTACGATGTCACGTGTTTATCCAACTGACGTGACGTTTCTTATAATGTACAAATGTACATCAACGATTTAAGCTTTCTGTGTGTAAATCTTTTTTTCATTATTTTGAATTTATCTTTTTTTATTATTTTGTATTTATTTTTCTTCTTATTATTTTGAATTTATCTTAGGTTATCACTTCACATCTTAGCTCATCGTTTGCTTCTTATATTTCAATTTGATGACGGCACACATACAGACATACGTATGTACGTAAGCACGTACGTACGTATGTATGTATGTATGTATGTATGTATGGGGTCATCCCATAAATAATGCGGTTTTTTCAATGGCATGAAGTAAAAGTCGGAGGGGGATGGGATAAACTACCTGCATCAACTTGCTATAAAAGCAGGTAGTAATTTTACTCCGTCCTTATTCTTAGTGCAAGTTTTGAAGAATGCAGTTCGATTTTAACAGTTATTTTTTCAAAGCTATAATGGAAGTGATAAAGGAGCATATTCGGCATATTTTTTGCTTTATGAGTTCAATGAAGGCAACAACGCAACGGAAAGTCCGAGGAATATTAATGCAGTATATGAGAATCGGACAGTAAGCGTAAGAAACTCCAAACTGGAAACTACAGCCTAGGAGACGAGCCTCGTCCTGAAAGACCTGTAGAGCTCGACGAAGACTTCGCAAACCCTGGTGGAACAAAGACGCATCGTAACTGTTGAGGAACTAGCAGAAAAGCCTGGATTTGGTCATTCAACCAGTCGTTCAAGTCAGCGCTAGAAGAAAAACGACCATCTTTGGTTTCAAGACGAAAGGTGTTCTTCCATCAGGATAATGCTCGGCCACATACAGCGAAGATGACATTCCAAAGGCTGGAGCAGTTTGAATGGGAAACGATGCCTCACCCACCATATTCGTCGGACATTGCCCCATTTGATTATAATTCATACTGCAGTCTTCGAAACCATTTGGATGGAAAAAATACGAATTTTGTAGAAGAGATCAGAACAGTACTAGAGGAGTATTTTTCGTCGCGGACAAATGAATTTTGGAATAGAGGTCTTACACATCTACCCGATAAATGTAAGAGCATTGTAGGAAATTAAGGAGAGTATATTTTAGATTAAAAAAGAGGCAGCATCGGCGGGATTTGAACCCACAGTGTAAACAACGGTAATAAAATAACGCAAAACATTTTTGTTTAATGTTCTAATGGAGATTTACATAAACACATACATACGCACATTTACATACATTTACATATTAGATCATCCCGTAGATAATGCGGATTTTTTTTATACTTCTTTTATTTTTCAAAGACAACCGATGCTGGTGTGTGTGTGCTGGTGTTACGTCCCAGTAACTTAGCGGTTCGGCAAAAAAAAAACTGATAGAATAAGTATTAGGCTTACAAAGATTAAGTCCTAGGGTCAATTTGCTCGACTATAGGCGATGCTCCAGCATGGCCGCAGTCAAATGCCTGGAACAAATAAAAGAATAAGAGAATATACATATGTATATATATATATATATATATATATATATATATATATATATATATATATATATATATATATATATATAAATGTATATATATATATATATATATATCTATATATATATATGTAGTGAAACTACCTCCCGCCATTAGATACAAACTACTATCGCCATTACATACAATCTTCTCATTTAAATATAAATAAATGCGAGCGTAGTAGAGAACCCATTCTTTGTCATCACGTGACTTATTATTATTCGAATCGGCAACTTCTTCGAACCGTTCCCGCCAGAACGCAAACTGACCAATCACAGCCCTTAATAAGGTCACGTGATAGCGTTTTTCTATCACCATCTTGGAGCCCCCTTAACGCTATAAATAAATCAACTCATACCCCACAAATTTGTCTCGGTCCAGTTTCTCTTTGAGAACTGTTCCGTGTACCACACGACAGCAGCAGCAGTTCCAGCGACCACTTCAACAGCTTCGTCCAGCCAACGATGACCACCGCCGTCGCCACATCAGCAATACGAGTCTACGACTACTAACCAGCGCCATCGTCATGACCAACACGATTACTACCAAGCAGCCTCTACACCACCAGCGTCAACACGACTTACTATGTACACCAAACCAAACCTCCGCGGCACATCTCTCTCTTCGATTCTGTTAGGTGACTCAGCTTCACCACGGTAAATAAACAGACAAGAATTTCAGCCAGCGACGAACATCTGTATAACAAGAATCACGGCCCGGCATCGATGCCACGACATCACAACTAGTGACCAGCTCTGCCACACTCAGCCCCCTCACTTTCACATACAGAACTTTTCCTATAGTGTACACAAGAACTGGTATATAATTGCTCACGTGTTATTGACTCTCTTTCTCTCTGCTGTAAACACTCATACACACATGTATCACTCACATACACACTTTTCTTTGTATGACGGCCTGTCTTTGATTATGTTCTTATATGTCGCATTCACACTCTCACACAGACATACATCTTTAACGCTACAATAAATATCTCTGTTATTCATCTAATACGGTTGTGGTCTTTCATTACTGGTCATCTATGTTATCGTCGCATAACATATTAGTATATCATCTTCGATATATTATTTTGTTGTTCGACCGTGTGACACGTTTAAATAAAAGGAGTCCTCTGTTTTACCATTCGTCACCATTTCTCCTTTATGAGTTCGCACGGTCGTCCCTTACATATATATTTACATATACATACATATAAATATACTATATATATATATATATATATATATATATATATATATATATATATATATATATATATATATATATATATATGTACACACACATATATATATATATTTACATATATATATACATGAATTTCTAATGTATGTTCCAAATGCAACAGTGACTCAGCATCTTTCGCAAAGTGTCCTCCAACTCGCCCAACAGGGAATTTAGAAATTCAATTTAGAAGGAGATGCGTAAACCAAATTGGCATCAAATTCTTTCTCTGCAAGACAATGACAGCAAACCAAAGTAATTAACATGAACAATGCAAACTGTATGCCTGAAAAATATTCCCGCGGGGAAGACATCTATTTATAGAGATATCATCCTCGGGACAAAGCAATTGTTATGACACAAAGCCAATGACCTCAATGCCATTTTGGACAATGCATCAACGGGGGAAAAATATGATAAAAATATTGTTTATAGATATTAAATATGGAATGAAATACTTTTCTTGGAAATGAGAGAGCTGTAAGGAAACCTGAAGATGTAGAATATATGAAAATCAAACCTAAAATGTTCTTTAGATTTGCTAAGCAAACAGAAAAATATTTAATCTCTTTTGATATTAACACATCTGGGCCGGCCCTGTTTTCAAAATTAATTGAATCAAAGATATTTTGATACAAATATCGTAAAAAAAAAAAGCGTTGGATTAATCCATGCCATGTCAGAAGGAATGGTTTCTTTGCTTTATATATTCGCAGATTAAACTGTTGCGTTGGTCGTGGTAATTCGGTAGAAGAGAAAATGTAAGAAATGAGAGGAAGAGCTAAGAGGCTGCATTCGAACACATGAGTTACCCAACAATTAATGTTTTGCGTTTCCAGTTGTATTTTACATATGTACATTGAATAAACTGTACCATAAAAGCATGTGTTATTGTGTATTTGATATTAAAAAATTTAGAATACGTAAGATGGAAATAATGTTTTAGATAATATTGTTATAAGGTAATTGTACAGAGTTATCATATACAGGATAAGGCAAGAAATTATACGGACAGACATAATTACATGTATATATATTGGCATTACAGCAGAAGGTTGTTTACCTTTCGTCGATCATAAGATACAAAGTATGTTATGAAGAAAGTGAGGGCCCTTTTAATGGAACTGAACGGCAGAGTTCCGTGTTGCAGTTGCGGCTGTTTTGTGGTTCAATACTCCAACATTTTATACCTTTGGAACCAATGATATAAGGATTTAAACACCTGTCCAAGATCATAAGAACCTGAAGTAAGTAACAGATCTTGGAGGTTTCAAGGCCTCTTCCTAAAATATTTTCAAAATGAGTTTGATTTTACATAAAAGAGATGGTGTCTGTATTTATCAACGAAACAAATCAAATCACCCATTTTTTGTTCAGATTTTCTTAATTTTTGACTGTCGTGTTATTTGTGATGTTGTGTCCATGGTTTTGCACTTAATAGTTTGTTCCTCACCACCGCTTGACAACCGGTGTTGGTGTGTTCATGTCCCCGTATTTTAGTGTTCGGCAAAAGACACCGATAGAATAAAAGTACCAGGCTTAAAAAAATAAGTACTGGGGTCGATTCCTTCGACTAAAATTCTTCAGTGCGGTGTGTCCCGGCATGGGAAGCAAGTAAAAGATCCCTAACATTTACTCCTTTCTGATATCTAGACTTTCGTCTTACATAGTTTTTCCTTCGATAAATAAACATTTAGTTTCTCAATATTGAGTTACCCAAATGTGCTAAAGTTGTGAAAGCTGCATGAAGAACGGTCGGGCAGAATAAAATTGAAATCTAATTGCGTTTATATTCGGTTTTCAAGATTCTTGATGTGAACTCGTGTGTTGAAACATTTTGGGGTGTATCACGGCAGGATCATGCTGCTCGGGTTCTATTTCATTTCTTCATTATTTATTTGTCAAATGGTTAAGAATTTAGGAGTTCGCTTCCCAACCACAGTACCGTGGTTCAGTTTCACTGCGTAGCAACTTGGTCTTCTTTCAGTTTCCGTCTATCAAATCCACTCAGAAGGTTTTGGTCGGCTCGAAGCTATAGTTGAAAGCACTTGTCCAAGGTGCCACGCAGTGGAACTGAACCCGAAAACATATGGTTGGAAAGAAAACTTCTTACTACGCAGCCACGATTGGAGAATTTATCAGATTGATCAGATAGATTTTTAAGTAAGTATTTCAGGTGTAGTTTGGACACAGATATTGATAGACTGATGACATTTAGTAGTTTAGTACCTCGGTCATTATTTGTAACTTCTGCTGATTAAACAATAATATATTGAAATACTAACAGAAAATTCCTGCGGCCCAAACAATCTGTCACACAGTGGGAATGTGATGGGAGAAGTGTGTGCGATAGAAAGATGCAGGAAGATGGGAAGTTACAAATGAATGCTACTTGCACGTGGACACATAAAGCAGACGACAATCAGGTGTGTGTGTTTGTGTGTGTGTGAAATTTGAAGAAGGCTGTGTGTACATGTGCACGTGCCGTTAACGTTCATTGAATGGGAGTTACAAGAAGACTATTACGAAAAATATTGTTTATCTTCAAGTTTTCAACCAATAAAATATTCCATTTGGGTAGTTTCAATAATTTGTCCCAATTTCTTCGATTTATTTTGTTCAGTTGTGTGTGTGTGTGTGTGTGTGTGTGTGTGTGTGTGTGTGCCTTCAAACTGATGAAAACAGACAAAGCTTCTGAGAAAAACAAAAGAAACGTTAAGATGAAGAAGTAAAGAGCTGTGGAAAATCGCTCCCTGAATGAGGGTATTTCAGCCTCACTGTGGAAAGAGTCAAATACCATCCTACTTTATAAAAAGGCTTATAGAGAAGATTTATGAAACTATCGCCCATATGCCTCTTCTTTCACTTCTGTACACTAGCGTAGCTAAAGTGTGTGCCTCCCAGACCGTGTGCCTCCCAGACCGTGTGCTTTCCGTTTGCCGCCCCCGGACTCTACAAAAAAACTACATATTGCCTACAGTAGACCCAAAAGTACCGTTTCTTTAAAAATGCCGCCCGGGGTGGACCTCCCGTACCGCCCCTTCCCCAGCTACGCTAGCGTTCTATTATAAATATATATATATATATATATATATATATATATAAATTCCGTACTGTATATATTTTATAATTCGGTACTGTATATAATTTTTCCATGCATACACAGACACGCGCGCGTGTCTGTGTACGTAGGACATTTAAAATGCCATATTGATCCGAAACATTTTGTGGCTGTTTCTAATTAAAGTGTAAAATCGAAGGAGTCAGTAATAATAATGATTATATATATATATATATAAGGCGCATGGTTTAGTGGTTAGGGCATTCGGCTCATGATTATAAATAAGGTCGTGAGTTCAATACCCAGCGATGCGTTGTGTCCTTCAGCAAGACACTTTATTTCACGTTGCTCCAGTCCACTCAGCTGGCAAAAATGAGTAGTACCTGTATTTCAAAGGGCCAGCCTTGTCGCACTCTGTGTCACGCTGAATCTCTCTTAGAACTACGTTAAGGGTACACGTGTCTGTGGAGTGCCCAGCCACTTGCACGTTAATTTCACGAGCTGTTCCGTCGATCGTATCAACTTGGACCCTCGTCGTCGTAACCGACGTTGTGCTCCTTTATATATATATATATATATATATATATGTGTGTGTGTGTGTGTGTGTGTGTGTGTGTGTGTGTGTGTGTGTGTGTTAATGTTTCATTTCACGTTAAGTTCCAATAAAAGCGATTCTACATTAATTTGAAAGATTACTCAATACTTGCAGAAGAGTAAAGATAATTCATTAGCTAGAATAGTATTGATAGTGATTTCGAAGTTATGGCCAGCTAAGACATCAGTGAACTACTTATACACACACACAAACATATATATGTGTGTGTGTGTGTATAAGGGATAGAAAGGGAGAGAGAGAGAGATGGAATGAGAGAAAAAGGGAAAGAGCGAGAGAGATGGAATGAAGGAAAAGAGAAAGAGAGTGACAGAGAGAAAGAGAGACAGATAGACAGACAGATAAATTGACAATATCAGTGATCATTCCCGATCAATAATCCTGTTCCATTAACCATGGATCAAATACTAAAAACTAACAAAATGGCGGATGTGTATATTTTAATTTCGATTTTTCGGTTTCTCATTTCATTTTCTGTATCAATAGATCGTATCTGTGATTGTCTTTATGATAGACGGAAAATAAAATAAACAGTCTTAGTATTTCTGAATATTATGGATAAAACACATACATACAAACACGCATATATAATATAATATGATATAATATAATATAATATAATATAATATATATATATATATATATATATATATATATATATATATATATAAAGTGTAGTATATTGCCACTTAAGTGTGGCTGACCCCTAGGGGTGGATGTTACTGTTGCTTTTAGCCCCAGGAGGACATCTCCTCCAGCTGGCTTATCGACACACGACTGTGTCCTGTTTGCCAAGGGAGTTATCCCTCTCACCACGACCAGCAGCACGAACGTATCCGGATTTCAGGGTTATTTCCCTTCGTCGGCGTTCGACAGCTGATGACCTTGGTGAGAGAGAAAAACCTGGCAAATCTTATATCTTCTTTTCCAGTGACATTCTTCACTGATATTGAAAAGGTGAAAACAAGCAATGTTAATTCTCTAAATGAAGTATTAACAGTAACTGCACGATAAAGTGTAGTATATTGCCACTTAAGTGTGGCTGACCCCTAGGGGTGGATGTTACTGTTGCTTTTAGCCCCAGGAGGACATCTCCTCCAGCTGGCTTATCGACACACGACTGTGTCCTGTTTGCCAAGGGAGTTATCCCTCTCACCACGACCAGCAGCACGAACGTATCCGGATTTCAGGGTTATTTCCCTTCGTCGGCGTTCGACAGCTGATGACCTTGGTGAGAGAGAAAAACCTGGCAAATCTTATATCTTCTTTTCCAGTGACATTCTTCACTGATATTGAAAAGGTGAAAACAAGCAATATTAATTCTCTAAATGAAGTATTAACAGTAACTGCACGATAAAGTGTAGTATATTGCCACTTAAGTGTGGCTGACCCCTAGGGGTGGATGTTACTGTTGCTTTTAGCCCCAGGAGGACATCTCCTCCAGCTGGCTTATCGACACACGACTGTGTCCTGTTTGCCAAGGGAGTTATCCCTCTCACCACGACCAGCAGCACGAACGTATCCGGATTTCAGGGTTATTTCCCTTCGTCGGCGTTCGACAGCTGATGACCTTGGTGAGAGAGAAAAACCTGGCAAATCTTATATCTTCTTTTCCAGTGACATTCTTCACTGATATTGAAAAGGTGAAAACAAGCAATGTTAATTCTCTAAATGAAGTATTAACAGTAACTGCACGATAAAGTGTAGTATATTGCCACTTAAGTGTGGCTGACCCCTAGGGGTGGATGTTACTGTTGCTTTTAGCTGAAATCCGGATACGTTCGTGCTGCTGGTCGTGGTGAGAGGGATAACTCCCTTGGCAAACAGGACACAGTCGTGTGTCGATAAGCCAGCTGGAGGAGATGTCCTCCTGGGGCTAAAAGCAATTTGGGATTTATGGAGGGTCAAAGTTGGGAACAAAATTAGGACAGTGGAGACATACAAGGAAACCGAACGAAAACAAACATGGAAGATCGTTAGACCAGAATGAGGGTAAAATAGCGAACGCTGGAGAAATAGTTTCTTTGACAAGAGAAAGGATAGAAGAGAGAGATAGTTCCCAACTTTGACCCTCCATAAATCCCAAATTTTATTTTGGTACCTAAGGATATCTGAAGAAGGAATTTTTATATTCAGAAATATATCAGGCTATGGATGATTAGATTACACCAGTTATTAAAGTGCATTGTTGTGCCATTCAAAACACATTATTACGATTTTTGTTACAGTTCCAGTGAAGGATTGGATCTGTAGTCTTCGAATTAGCTTTCTCCTTTTTGGTTTTGAGAAGTCAATTTTCTTAATATTGATAGTTATGCAGTCTCACATATCCCAGGGCCTCAATAATTAGAGGTATAGACCTGAACTTGTAATCTGGATAGAGTAACTGCAGATTTCTGAATAGTTCAACATAGGTGTTCTCATTTTCACTGATCTTCAAGTTTACGATGTTAACATCGTATGCATGTATGTATGTATGTATGTATGTATGTATGTATGTATGTATGTATGTATGTATGTATGTACACACACACATACACACACATGCACGAACACACACACACGCACACACATTAAAATGTCTGTACATATACATATGTATGTACATATCGTTTTTGTTTTTGTTTGCATGTATGTCTATCTATCTATCTATCTATCTATCTATCTATCTATCTATACATTTATATAAATATAACTATGTCTGTACATATGAATATGTGTAAGTGGGTGGGTGGGGTGATAAGGGGAGGAAATCTTGATGCACCGCCGATATTTTCGATTTTCGATTGTCTGTGAACTGTTGTATAAATGTTTACTCTTTAGCTAGACGTTATTGGGCGTCTTCTGAAATAACTATTATGGTCTTCCATAGAAATAAGCTACTGACATTTCTGATGAACGTCCGACTAGTTGTTTGTTTGACACCAGTCTTCTTACGATATTAATATTTAAGCTAGTGTTATTATTTTCCATATGTGTATGGTAGCATTAGACATCATTTTTACCACATTGCGAAATAAGTATTAAATATATTATCATCGTCACGTATTCTTAGACAAAACCAACGAATATAACGCTCACATCTGTGTGTATTTGTGTGCATAATCTCTCTGCATGTGTATAAACACACACGCACATACACACACACACACACACACACACACACACACTGATATATAGAGAAATTGATAGATACATGTATGTATATGTGTGTGTGTGTGTGTGTGTGTGTGTGTGTGTGTGTGTGTATAATATACATGCGTACATACATACACATACACGCACCCACATAATATTTATCTTGTACCCGCTTCAGTCATTAGACCGCGGCCATGCTGGGGTACCGCCTTGAAGAATTTTCAGTGGAACTAATCTACCCTAGTACTTACGTTTTTTTTAAAGAAGGGTACTTATTTTATCGATCTTTTGCCGACCTGCTAGTTTACAGGGACGTGAACGCACCAACACCGGTTGTCAAACGATGATGGGGGACAAACACAGATTCAATGAAACAAAGACACACATGCACACGCACACACACACACACACACGCATACACACACACACACACACACCACACCACACTCACACAGACACACACACACAGGCACGCACGCACGCACGCACACCACTCAAACACACACGTGCGCACACACACAGAAGCACACACACATACATACGCACACACACACGCACGTACACACACACACACACACATATTGAACAACGAGGGTGAGTGCTCAACACCGCATTGGTGGATAGATATTCTTTATTCGTGAGAGAACGAAACTACCATTGGTTACATGTTGAGATAGATAGCTCTCAGCAATTATTCAAGTCCGCCACAATAGACGTTGATGTTCAACTCGGTCTTGGGTAAAAACACAATAAAATCACGTGAGATCGCACGAGATTTTGGAATAAACAAATAAATATGCACCTTAAAGAGGAGAATTTTATAAATATTAACCTTGGGTTTGAATTTTATAAATAAATATGTGCATGCATACACATAACCATATTTGCATTATGCATATTTAATGTGCACGCTCAGTGGTTCGTATTTGCATATATGTGTGCGCCGGGTTGCGGAGTTTCACTTGTTCTTTTTTATTTTTACATACTGTTGTGCATTCATTGGATTGTATATTTATAAATTTGTGTATATATTCATTCTGTGTATCACTTGGTATCATGCGCATATGCACACATACATGCACACACACATGTACACACGTAGATACATACATACATACATACATACATACATACATACATACATACATACATACATATATATATATATATATATATATATATATATATATATATATATATATATATATATATATACGTACACATACACACACACACACACACACACACACACACACACACACGTCTACTAAATCCACTTACAAGGTTTTGGTCGGCTCGGGTTATGATAGAAGACACTTGCCCAAGGTGAGACTGAACCCAGAACAATGTGGTTAAGAAGGAAGATTCTCACCACACAACACGCCTATGCATACATACATACATACATACATACATGCATACATACATACATACATACATACATACATACATACATACATACATACATATCAGGTCATCCCATAAGTTCTGTCCGAATTTTGAATAAAGAAAACAAGTGATCAAATGTTATATTTAATTGAAATTTAATCATCAATGTACTTTCCCTGATTATCTATGACTTCCTTTCATCTATTGACAAGCTTTTTAATCCCATCATTGTAAAACTCTTGGTTTCAAAGCGAGGAACTCTGAAATGTCAGTTTCGACCTCCTACTGGCTTGCGAATGTTATGTCCTCCAGATAATTCTGTAAACTACGAAACAAATGGTAGTCTGAAGGAGCAAGGTCGGGAGAATAAGGTGGATGAGGAATTTTTTCCCAACCAAGCCCTTCGATCTTCTGTGACGTGATCTTTGCAGTGTGGGGTCGCGCATTGTCCTGATGAAACATCACTCCTTTTCGATTCACTAAAGCAGGTCTTTTTTTCTTTAAAGCTTGGTTCAAATACTCTAATTGCTGACAGTAGACTTGAGCATTGATTGTTGCATTAGGTGGTAACAATTCAAAGTGAATTACTCTTTTGCAATCTCACCAGATAAAGAGAAGAAACTTTTTTCCATGAAGTTCCCTTCTCGGTTGTGGTTGATCTTTTTCTCTTTTACCAAGCCACTGTTTACGACGTTTAACATTTCGATAGATGATCCATTTTTCGTCACCAGTCACAAGTCTATACAAAATGAGAGAAATGAGTTTACGAGAAAGGAGAAGAGAAGATGCCAACTCGGGATTTGCGGTTGCTTTCGCACAATTCATGAGGCATCCATTTTCCAAGTTTAGGAACCTTTCCAAGTTGTTGAAGAGGACGATGGACAGTTGTATGATTTGAACTAAGCTTTATTGCTAATTCTTCAACTAATAATGCAGGATTTTCTTCAAGTAATGCCTCAAAGAGCTTATCATCAAACTCAACTGGACGTCCTGTTCGATCTTCATCTTCAAGGCTGAAATCTCCACTTCTGAATTTTGCAAACGATCTTCTGCAAGTTCTTTCATTCAAGCATTCTTTCCCACAAACTGAGTGTATATTTCGAGTCACTTCGGCTGCAGAGTTTCCTTTTTTGTACTCATAATGTTTTTAAATACAAAAGTTTAGTTCGCTTTAGAAGTTATTCGTGTAATTACGAACACTTATATCTGAGCTGTTGGTCACAAGTAGTTCCAGGTTCTTTTTATTATTTTTATTATTTTGTAAAGCACCGTACCCTTACGTTGTAATAGGCCAGTAGTTTGCATCTTCTGAAATAACTATTATGGTCTTCCATAGAAATAAGCTACTGACATTTCTGATGAACGTCCGACTAGTTGTTTGTTTGACACCAGTCTTCTTACGATATTAATATTTAAGCTAGTGTTATTATTTTCCATATGTGTATGGTAGCATTAGACATCAGTTTTACCACACTGCGAAATAAGTATTAAATATATTATCATCGTCACGTATTCTTAGATAAACCAACGAATATATTGTGTACATACTGATGCACTCAAAAACACCTGCACATATTCACGTATACATGTATTTTATTTACCAATGTATATTATGTGTAAGTATGCATGCATGTGCGTGTATGTTTGTGTGTATGCAACTGTGTGTGTATGTATGTGTAAATGATTATATATATATTTATATTGAAGATTGCATTGAAGGGGTCTATATAAGATATAGGACAACGGGAAAACTGTTCAATCTCAAAAGACTCTGTGCTAAAACGAACGTTCTGCATTCTCACCTCATTGAGTTCCTGTATACAGATAATTTTGACCTGTTGGCACATTCCCAGAAAGATATGCAGCACATGGTGAATGCGATTTCTGCAGCATGTAAAGCATTGGATCTAACAATCAATCTAAAAAAAAACTGTTATAATGTACCAGCCCTCTCCCTCCAAGATGTATGTGGAACCTTTTATAACTGTGAATGGTCAAAGGTTGGAGACTGTGCCTAGATTTATTTATTTAGGAAGTGTTATGTTTCCCTCGGGTGACTCGCAGAGATAACACAACGAGTTATACAGTTTAATTATTACATTTATTGTTCAGGAAGTACGTTGAGCACTGCTGGTCTTGATGATGAAATTTCATACAGAATCAGCAGGGCTAGTAGTGCTTTTGGTAGGCTTGATAGGCGTCTGTAGAAACAACATGATACATTTTCACAATTTAAAGTTAAGGTATATAACACGTGCGGCCATCTTTGCTATATGGGAGTGAGGTATGGGTTGTTTACCGTAGGCATGTAAGGCAACTGGAACGATACTATCAATATTACCTGAGAAAAATTTGAGGGATAAACTGGAAAATGGCCATTAGTAATGAGAGGAGTGGCAGTAGAAGTATAGAGTCAATGATTTTGCAAAGACGTTTGAGGTGGGTGGGGGACATTTTGTAAGGATGAGTGATGAGTGACTGTCCAAGTAGCTATTGTACGGTGAGCTGGATGATGGCAGGAGACCAGCCCATAAGCCTAAACTAAGACTTAAGGATTGCTTTAAAAATGCTCTAATACAGACAGGAATTGCAGCTGGTAACTGGGAGAGGGAGGCACAAGACCGTGAAGGGTGGAGGAAGATAGTGCATGGTGGTTGTTCAAGGTTTGAGAGGGAGAGAGTGAAGTATGAGAGAATTAAGAGGGGGCTTAGAAGTGGGGAACCTGTGGAAAGTGAGTGTTGTTTTTTGTGTGTGTGGTTTGTGAGAGGAGTCGTTTGAATCGTGCAGGCCTGGTGAGCCATCAAATATCTCACAGGAATCGACCCATGATAAACAATGATGTGGCTATTAAAATTCATAGCAGAACGTGTGTAAAATGTGGAAGGGTGTGCCTCTCAGTTGGAGGTCTAAAAAGACATGTTAAGTGAGTGCATATGGTGTCACCTGTTTCTCCTGCCAGCCAGCACAGTTGTCTAGTATGTAATAGAATGTGTAAAAGCTTGGCCAGGCTTAAAAGTCATATAAGGGCATCACATGGCATCAATAATGAATCATTTCAATAAGTCTTTTTGTCAATGACTTCTCTCGTGTAAGGAGGGTGCAGCTATGATATATATATATATATATATATATATATATATATATATATATATATATATATATATATATATATATATATATATATATATATATATATCATATCCAGAAAATTGCATGCAGCCGACAACTGATGAAAGGTCGTTCTTTGTGTTGTTCGTCTTGTTTTCCATTTGTCTCTTTCGTTGTTGGAAAAAAATAGTTCATATTCCATGTACTCATGCTTCGTATTTTTTGTTGCACACGTTTTGTGACGTCCTGTGCCCACATGTTCATATATATATATATATATATATATATATATATATATATATAACGGGCAAACTTTTGAATTTTTTTGATTATCCACTTGACATTGTTATAATTAATTCTAGAACATTCCATGGGGAAATATACTTATTTGTTTATCAACAGCTATACAAACACTCTGTTGCTTCTGCTAAATATTAATATATGTAGTGTGTGTGTGTGTGTGTGTATGAGAGAGAGAGTGTGTGTGAATGTGTGCGCGCACGCGCATCTGTC
Organism: Octopus bimaculoides; assembly: GCF_046866305.1. Classification (NCBI taxonomy): domain Eukaryota; kingdom Metazoa; phylum Mollusca; class Cephalopoda; order Octopoda; family Octopodidae; genus Octopus; species Octopus bimaculoides. The sequence continues at coordinate 165,069,863 of NC_142930.1, forward strand.
TTCCGCGCGCCGCTTGACAAACGATGTTCGTTTCTTTACATCCTCGTTACTGAACAGTTCGGCCAAAGAGATCGATAGAATAAATACCAGATAAATTTTTTTTAAATAATAAAAAAAACAACAAAACGTAAATACTGAGACCGATTTGTTCAATTAAAAAGCAAAAAACAAAAGAATTCATCGCTGTGCCCCAGCATGGCCGCACTCCATTAACTGAAAGAAGTGCGCGATAAAAGATTCATAAGATTTGTAGACTCAATTCTTTGATCAAAACGCGCATGTCATACTTGACATACCTCTCTCGATCTTAATAAATTTTAAAATATGGTTTTTCTTTTTGATATCTTTTATTCCTAATTCTTTTTTTATTTTTCTTGGTTTCGTTCATTGTTTTAAAGCCAATGTCTTGGAGTAGTTCTTTTAACATTTTTTTTTCCTCATTGATTTCTCCTTATTAATCTCAGTTGTTGTCGTGTTGGAAGACATCACTGTGGAATCATGTATTCTAGATACGAGATAGACAGCGCTATCAAGGTTAGTTGCGTACATCTACTTGTTTTCTCGGTAGACGTACCAAATATACTGACTAGTCTTTTTAATAGAACGTGTTTATGTGACGGCACATACACTTATCTGTAAATGATTACATATATATATATATATATATATATATATATATATATATATATATATATATATATATATATATATATATATGTATATATATATATATATATGTATATATAGATATATAGATATGTATATATAGATATATATATATATGTTTATATATATGTATATATATATATATGTATATATATGTGTATATATATGTGTGTGAGTATGTATGTATATATATATATATATATATATATATATATATATATATATATGAATGTATGTACGTATATTTAGACAGACATACACACACACTGACACAAATGTACAAGCATGCTCACGTGTGTGTCTGCTTATATTTGAATATATAAATCTAATTACATCTATCTACATATATAAACATTAAAAAAAAGCCACACAAATACCACGCTACACACTGACACACTGGACATTTGGATTATGTCGTATCCAGTATATTTACTTGATGCTTAACTGTGCAGATACTGTAATTATCTCTCTACCGCTCTACCCCGGGATACGGAGCACTTTTCTCAGATTAATATCCAAGAATCCAATAACATAGCGTTGTATATATTACAAGACTTATGTATTATGTATGTATGTATGTATGTACACATACATATATATATAATATATATAATATATATATATATATATATATATATATATATATATATATATATATATATATATATATATATATATATATATACACACACACACAAACATTTACATATGGACTACGTGTTAGTATGTGTGTATATATCGCACACACACACATATGTACAAAGGTGTGTTCGTGTCATCGTCGTCAATGTTGTCATGGCCATCACTACTACCATCATCACATCATCATCATCATCATCATCATCATTCATCGTTACAGACACAGTTATGAGAGGAATGCTCTATGAGGTCGTTCGAGCTACTAGAAATAGCGGTCATATTTTCCTCCAATCAAGGCCAGGCATTAGATGATGTAGTCTCTGTATCACCCGCGTCTAAAAACAGATGGAGATGTCACCACTGGAATGTCATCGCTGACAGATCTAAATCAGACATTACTTGTTATGGTAGCATAATACCGTATCACATGGTATACAGTGTCACGTGGTATGCTGTGACATATGGTATACAATATCACGTGGTATAACCTATCAGGTGATATACAGTGTCACGTGGTATACAGTGTCACATGGTATAAGTGGCAACATGTATTGATACTTGCGGACATATTTGGTAATTTAATGGTTTCGGATTTTTTCTTTAGTTGATACCTCAGGTTCATTTTCCTGAGTACCTTGGGGTATCATGCAGTGAACAAAAAGCAACGGAGATAGGCTGTCACCCTGGAAAATCCCTCTTCTGATATCCAGGGTGCCCAAGCTTTTCCCGTAAAATGTCAGTTCAGTTTTCCATCCCACCATACTCTGAAGAAACACGTTACATTCTTCGCAATTCCAAACAGATCTAAGCACTCGATGATCCACCAATGTGAAATCATATAAGCTTTGCGATAGTCAATCTAGACCATTCCCAGATTTGTTCTCCTTCGTTTACAATCTTGCATTACCATTTTGTCTACCAATAGTTGATCTTTGCTACCTCTGCATCTCCTTTTACAGCCTTTTTTGTTCTCTCAGTAATATATCGTTCTCATCAAGAAACTTATTCAGTTCTTCTGCAATTCCTCCTGACGGTAACTTCCACATTAACGGGAGGCAAGAAATTGGTCTGTAATTGTCGGAGTATTTCATTTTGATGCTTCCTTCAAGCACAACATCGTTCATCCTTTTGTCAACCAGGCTGGGATGTCATCTTCTCCATTGATCAATGAATTAAATTGTTCTGCGATCAATTTATGGCAACTTTTTTTTTTATCCAAAATCCCTGTACACCTTCAAGTCCTGTTGCTTTCCAATTGCTTATCTTTTTTCTCATATTTCTGATACTGTCTTCTGTGAAGTGGACAGCCTCTTGCTGGGAATAAGAAGCTGTTTACCTCAGGCTGCAGAGCCATTCAACTATAGTGTTATGTTGTTCTTGCTTACTCCATATCTTACCCCAGATTTACCCCAGATTTATCTTTCTTGATTTATCTACCCCAGATTTATCTACCCCAGATTTATCTACCCCAGATTTATCTACCCCAGATTTATCTTTCTTGATAAAATCTTTTTTGGTCGGTTCTGACCAATTTGTTTTACCGGTGTTGCTTAATCCGTTGTTCACTCCTAGCTTTGCTTCTTTTGCAATTATGCGCTGCTTCAGTTCTTCAATTGCAACATTCAGGCCTTTTGTATCTACGCCACACTTCTTCCTAACTTTTTCAAATTTCCATTCATTCTTAAGTTCTCCATTTCTTTTTTCCTGACAAGTACTGACACTACACTGTCCAAGGAGTTTATATCTTTATAAATTCTCCTTTTTCACCACGGTTGTTTATTTCCTTTTCTATCCGTCGCTGTTCTGTTCTCAGTAGTTCTCAATCCCATCCATTCCGCCACAGTCGTACTAGAAGCCTTGATAAGATTATTTGTTTGTGAGATGTTCTTTGTTTCAATGTGTCTCAATACATTATTGACTTTTCTCGTCTCTTGATTTTGTCTCCATTCGTTAGCCTTCTTAAAGTCGCACATAAATTCTGTCCCTTCTGTATTTAATAGATCTAAAATTCTGTCTATTATTAATCGATCTTCATTGTTTGAACAGTCACTGATCTCACTTCTTTCACAATTTACGGTAGTATATTCTTGGGAACAACTGTCCATCTCTTCCATTACACCACTTTCGTTATTCGCATGCCCAACGTCACGCGATATCTTTCTTTTAATAGCTCCTAGCTCCAATTATTGTTATCATCATCATTATTATTATTATTATTATTATTATCACCATCATCTTTCAATTTTATTTCTATTTCTTGCCGAGTGTCTTCCTGACACCTAGAGCAGAGAAACTCACTCTATACATTGGTAGGCCATCAAAATAAACATTCCAGATTGTTCATTTACAAAGTCATGTGATAGAGAAAAGGGGAAAAAAATAAAAGAGTAAACAAATAAAATAAAGTGGGGAAAAGGAAAGAAAATTCACAATGCTCTTCCCAATACATGTGACGTACAAATTAAGACAGTCTTTTGCACTTCCTGCATGGATATTAAGGCAGGGATTATTCTTAAATGATTTTCAGTGTTTTGATCATCCCAAGTGCTCCTACAATCACTGGTATTATAACTGTCTTGAGATGCCACATCTTTTCGATTTCGATTACCAAATCTTTATATTTTCTGAGCTTATCAAATCCTTTTGCCGAGATATTGTCACAGGGTATGCTCATGTCAATCAATAAACAGACTTTATTGTCTTGGTCTTTCACAACAATATTCGGTTTATTTGCCTTGATAGTCCGGGGAAGTCCCAAAGAATCGTTACGTTTTCTCCTTCAGTTACAGCCTCAGGGTGATGTTTGTGCCATTTGTTGGCAGTTTTAATTTTATAATGCCGACACATTATCCAATATAGATTGGCTAACTCTGCCATGTCTTGATTTATACTCTATAGGAGCTAAAGCGTTACACCACAGAAAGGGTAAATGATTTACGGCATAGAAGAATCCACTTTAAACTTCCTAAAATATTTGGGATGCATAATCTCTGCAAAGTAGTAGATATGTTACGCAAGATTAATTTTGAGGATCTCATCAAAGACTTTGCGATTAAAAAATGTAGGAGAAAATTTGAACAAAGTCGAAGTCTTATTGCTAGTTTTGTTTCATTTTGAAACCGTTCTGCACGCATCCATCCATCACCCAGGTATTACTCGCTTGCAGGTTTATATCGAACAGCCGCTGTCAGGTAATGGACGGATCCGGTTATCGCCACCCCTGCACCTGTAGTATGCTATTTTCTACTTTAAATATTCCTGAATGAAAATTCATCTTCTTAATGCCTTTCCGTTAACTTTCAGATTTTTATGAGGAATTCACAAGTTAGTTTAATTTAACATGTCTCTCCTTCACTTGTATTCTCACTCACGTCTATATAAATATAAATATAAAACTTGCAAACCAAGAGACGGACAGGCAGACCTGAGCAGACATGGAGAGTGCGTGTTATTGAAGAGGTCGCGTATGGCAATGAAAGGACTCTGATGAATCTAGCTGATTGTTTGATTGACCAAATGATTAATCATATAATCAGTTAATAAATTGGTTAATTAATTAACCAATTGATAAATATAAAAAAAAAATAAAGTGAAATAGAACCAGTGCGTGTGCTTACTATTTGTATGATGACCCCTCTTGAGAGATGACAAAATCTGTTTCCACCATCGAACACGCATGAAGAATCTTGCAAACCAAATTTTAAAAAGTGCCATTTTCTTGAAAATATTCAAATATTTGGTTTGTTTCGTGCTACTTTCACAAGAATTCAAGACGTATAGCTTGAAAACATTATTTCGTTAGAAATAAGATAGCAGATGTCGTTTGATTAGAGATCAATATTTTATCAAACTTAATCAACTTCAACAAAATATTTGATAAAAGATGTCTGGTGAATCACTGATGCGTTAAAAGCGATGAGTTTCAATACAGTATTACGGTGTGTCTGTAGAATATGTCGCTAGATTTAATGTCGGGAGATTTTACATGTCTGTCACAATGTTGACTAAAATCTGTGGATATCCTCTTTTCTACTCTAGGCACAAGGCCTGAAATTTTGGGGGAAGGAAGCCAGTCGATTATATCGACCCTAGTACGCAACTGGTACTTAATTTATCGACTCCGAAAGGATGAAAAGCAAAGTCGATCTCGGCGGAATTTGAACTCAGAACGTAACGGCAGACGAAGTAAGCATTTCGCCCGGCGTGCTAACGAATCTGCCAGCTCGCCGCCCTAATCTGTGGATATACTGACGCAAGCATGGCTGCGTGCTGAAGAAGTCCGCTTTGCGACCATGTCGCTTCGAGTTCAATCACGCTGCACTTCACATTGGGCTAGTCTTTTCTCCTAAAAGTCTTTGTAAGTGAATTTTATTGGCAGAAACTATGCGTATACATATTGCACATACGTATCTTCGTTTATACTCATTTTTACTTATTTCAGTCATTAGACTCCGGGCATGCTAAAGCACCATGTTGAATAATTTTAGTCGAACCAATTGAGCCCAGCACTTATTTCTTAAAAGCCTGGTACTTATTCTGTCGGTGTGTGTGTGTGTGTGTGTGTGTGTGTGTGTGTGTGTTTTGTCTCTATCGCTGTTTCGTCTTTATGTTTCCACCACTTGACAACCGGTGTCAGTTTGTTTGCGTCACCGTAATTTAGTAGTTCGGCCAAAATATTAACCAATATAATAAGTATCAGACTTTAAGTAAGGACTGTGGCCAATTTGTTCAACTTCAATCTCTGAAGGCAGTGCCTCAGCATGGCCGCTATCCAATGACTGAAACCAGTGAAAGAGTATAATCTCCACCAGGGATCAGTAAAATGTTCAATATCGATCCTCGGGGAATTTAAGTGACAATCCAAAGGGGCAATAAATGGTTTTGAACCCTAACCCCTTAGCATTCAGCTTATTCTGTCAAATTTAATATTTATTCACATTTTAGAATCAACCATGCATTACCTCATAGCTTTGAGATATGTTTGTTTATTTTTAGAATGACATTGTAGGGTAGATGTGAGAGGCTGAATCCGGCCAGTTTCTGCATAAAATAGGTAGACTCTTTGGGCCTGTTTAAATGCTAAAGGGTTAAGCGAGCTAATCTAGTAGAGTGCCGTAATCTAAGGCTAAAACTCACTAATTCCCAACCAAATATCGATGCAATATTTATTCATCAAACACATATTTCACATCGGATATTCAGACAATACCAATATAACAGAGCTGAATTTTTATTGCTCTTTATCAATTTTGCTAAGTATTTTCATTAAATTTCTTCAAATATTTCTTATTAAAAACCAGTAATGACCCCCAAAAACGAACGAATTATTGTTTTGAAATCGATAATTTTTTTTTAATTGATTATACTTTTTAATTTTACTTTAGAAATTTATATGATGGAGATCGATAAGTCATCAACGATTCCACGGAAGTTTGCTGAGCCCCCTTCTTCAGTATAGTTATGAAGGTAGCTGTTCTGCAGTAATTCTATTGTTTTACAATATACAAATGAAGATGGCTAATGTCATCGAATTCAGATGTGTTTTACTCTTCCTCAATCAATTTTCAATGTTTGTATCAATCGGTGTACGGCAAAAAAAAAAAAAAAAAACCCTCCAGATTCACTAGTCGTGATAAATATTTCAACAGAAAACTAAGGCGTGCTCTGGTTTAATCACTCTGTATAAGTTGGTTGACATCGTCTGTTTGTAAAATGATGCAGTACCGAACGGCTCAATGGAAGTTGTTGATGTTTAACAGAAATAACAAACAGTTGAAGACAGATTCTTGTAATAACTCATCATTGACTCATCGATGCAAGTTCTAACATGCGCAGACGATGACTGTAATAATAGTGGCTGCTCCTTTTGGTCAACATTAAATAAACTCTCAAGATGTCGATAAAACTTCTCAGCTTCTGCATGCAAACAGACAACCCTCAAGAGACCCGTATTTAATTTTAGCCATGTTGATTAAGGATGGTCAGTTGGAATGGCATCTGGTGGCTGTTAATCTTCCAGTTGAGTCAAGGAAATTTATGTTTCCATTGGTGAAAGCCTAGGAACTTCTGGGTCTTCCTCTTGACAGCTTTATTATTCACCGGTTCCCATTCGTTGTATCGGACACTCACAAACTGATGAAGAATCAGATGTTCAGATTCATCGGATGAAGTTGAACGATGACCTTATGCTTCCGTGTCAAAGACAGTTGAAAATTTTCTAGGAAAGAACCGGAGCCCGAATTACAAGGCAATCATAGTTGACTTGGACTCATTCGATGCACAGGGTATCGAAATTTCTTTGAAGATTCACTTTTTTAAGAGTCACTTAGATTTCTTTCCTTTGGACTTGGGCAAGATCAGTGATGTGCATGGTGAAAGATTTCATTGCTATTGAAACAAGAGCGAACAGATCCCCGCATGATGGTAGACTGTTGACGGCCGGTTTCAATCCTCTTCAACTCCGTGCTACTGATCTTGACAGAGAAATCAAAACTATAGCTTTTTTCTAAGTGTACAGTAGAACCTCGCAGTACGAGTGCCCCATTATACGAGTTATTTTCTGTACGAGCCAAGACTCGTGCGAATATTTTTCTTGAAGTACGAGCGGAAACCCGCAGTACGAGCACCAAAATCGTCCCATCTTTAAAGTGATTCAGTTTATAAAACCAGTTTACATATTCCTTCCGTATTCTATTTTTATAATCGTCATTTTACTTGTAACTACACCTCTTCTTGTTTTAAAACCCATAAATAATTATTTTTGAGTGGTTTTGTGGGGCTGTAATGGATTAATTATATTTTAGTTAATTGCAATGGAGAAAATTGATTTGTAAAACGAGTACTGCGAGGTATCACTGTATATTGTTATTTTAACAGTGATTAATTGTAGTTTAGTACATTAATAAATTACATATATTGTTCACAAGATTAGACACTTTTCCTGTATATGTAGGGAGGCGCAATGGCCCAGTGGTTAGGGCAGCGGACTCGTGGTCGTAGGGTCGCGATTTCTATTCCCAGACCGGGCGTTGTGAGTGTTTATTGAGCGAAAATACCTAAAGCTCCACGAGGCTCCGGCAGAGGGTGATGGCGAACCCTGCTGTACTCTTTCACCACAACTTTCTCTCACTCTTTCTTCCTGTTTCTGTTGTACTTGTATTTCAAAGGGCCAGCTTTGTCACACTCTGTGTCACGCTGAATCTCCCCCGAGAACTACGTTAAGGGTACACGTGTCTGTGGAGTGCTCAGCCACTTGCACGTTAATTTCGCAAGCAAGCTGTTCCGTTGATAGGGTCAACTGGAACACTCGTCGTCATAACCAACGAGGTGCCACGAGTATATATAGGATAACTTGTAGATCAAAATGTAAACGTGATGCAGTTAAACGGATTTCATATTCATAAAATTAACTTATATCATTTATAGTAGTGTTCGTTTAAAAAAAAATATGCTGGGTACTTAAAATAAATAAATGAAACCTATTCAGATATTCGTGTGGGTCATTCTCTTCTTCATACAGTCTACGTAATACTGAATACATTAATCCCTCGACTATCGCGGGTGTTACGTGCCCCCCCCCCCCCCCGCGATAAATGAAAATCCACAAAGTAGAAACAGTACTGTACGGTATATTTTTTTTATTATTTTTATAATTTATATATATATATATATATTTTATAATTTGTATATATTTATTTTGTTTTGAAGCTCAGGACAGACCCGGCTGGCATCATTCCATCTCCACGATGACAGATCGTTTTGAAGCTGAACGACAGAGGAAAGACGAAGAGAAACGACAAGAAAGAAAATGGAGGCTGCAATAACCAAAGACTTCACCACAGATCCCCTGCGAACTTTGCAACAGACGCTTCCATGCAAGAATCGGCCTCATTAGTCATCAGGGGCATAAACACGGCCAGAGGGTAAGAAGTGGTCAAGAAGAAACCAAATAAATTAGCGGACACACGATAAAACACCGTCGATATTTATTTTATTATAAATGCAAAACAATACCATGGAGGAATCGACGTAAGCTTAAATAATAAACCGCGATAGGTGAACCGCGATAGGTGAACCGCGATAGGTGAACCGCGATAGGTGAACCGCGATATGGCGAAGGATTACTGTATTACCAACGAAGGAATAATGATTAAAGCTACACTAAAGTGTATTCTTTCGTAAGAGTAATTAAAGCTGCTATTGTATTTGTATAACTGGCTGGTGATAGAATATTTCTAGAGCCAGTCGTGTAATATATAAGTATATCACATTTTCTATTAACTTATTTAATATACACAAAGTAAGACGGTAGCAGTCCGGTTGTGAGACAGCTGCTTTGACACTTCTAAAACGAAATTAGTTCTTTTTCTTACTTTTTTCGTTTGTATATCATAACAAACAAGATTCTATAAGATATTCAATACTCTTGAAATACTGAAACTGGAGACCTCTACACGGTCGCTCCATTTGCTAGAAATAGAAACCAATTGCGCTCAAATCTCACTTTACAATACTAAAAAGAGGAAATACACATTGATCATGTAGCGGTAAATATACATAAATACAGGGTGGTCACGGATGGAACACCTTTGATCATGGGTCGGTTCAATCAAGACTGAACTGAGCTAAAAGAAAAGCAGGATTGTGTGGTCGGAGGTGCTCTTAAAAGACATGATGGTCATTACTGGAATACTTTTGATCAGGACTGACTTAGGGTTAAACAGCAACCAGCAGATCCAAATACTGCACAACGACTACTGCCACCTCCTGGACCCCACGACACTTTAAGGCAGCTGACCATCGGAGCTGCAACAGTTCGAATACACTTCACCCCTGACCCATCAGAAAGAAAGAGAGTGGGGTGATTGAAATCATCCTCCTAGGCAAGTCCCTTCACATCCCACACTCAACAAAACCCGAGTGGTTCACTCATAACTGCACCACAGGATTTGCAGAAAACTGATTCTTGTAAAACCTCATTCGAAGCATGAATGAAACTTCCGTGCATCGTACATCCCACAAGTTCTTTCGTTTCCACAAACTGCAGCCGATCCTTTTGGTTCTTTTTTCAAAAGGATCTTTAATAACTTTGCAGAAACGTCCTCTTTTCCACTTCTCAAATGTGACTGTTGCGTAAGTAGTACACCCGCGGACGAACCCTCTGCCTTTGTTACTCATTTTGTACCCAACTCCACATTCCCTTCACTCAGCTAATTTCTTCCCAAACTATTCCTCTCCATTCCACCAAACACACATACATGTTTTTAAGTACAGAAGTATTTCCGGGCAAACCACAAGTGTTTCGGCCCTATGTCCTTTCCATTACCTTCAAACGATGCCCCACAGAGTTAGCCCCTATCTTCATCCAACTTTTCAATCTCTCTCTCTCTTTCTCACTAGCTATCTCCCTCTTTCATTCTATTTATCTGTTTATCACAGCCCCCTCCTTTCTGCGTCCAATCCGTTTTAACAACCACCTCGACCAGCGCGTCTTCTCTAACACGGAGATTCTCTAGAATTCTCTCTTCGCTCATGTTTTTGCCCCTGTTACAGTTCAAGAAAAGCATTAACCAATTGGGTCTGACTAATCTTGGATGGCATGTGAAGACAAATATATGTCAACGAAACAAAATATTGAAAACATATAGAAATGTCGGAACTGAACCAGTTAACTACTACAAAATAACTGTTTCCAGACAACAAATACGTATGGATGGTCACTAATAATGATGTGATTATAGATCCTCCATCATTAAATAATTCATGTTATTTATATATATATATATATATATATATATATATATATATATATATATATATATATATATATATATATATATATATATACTATAAATCTAAAGGTTAGTACCACTGTAGTTAACCATCATGCACACATGTTGAGAGCCCAGTGAAAGAAAGGCATAAGAAGTGAAGACTGCTGTTGCTGTTTAACCCCAAGTCAGCCCTGACCTAGCAGACCCTTGAGCAAAGGCGTTCTAGCCGTGACCTTTCTGCTCCTTTCTATATCAAGAATGACATCATCTGTTGCATATTTAAGGCAGTAAAGTACGATTTGAGGAAGACTTGGCTAGTATTTCCTGCAAGTATAAAAAGATCGGCTGCAGTTTGGGAGGCTTCGGATGATGGTCTGAAAGACTTCTGTTGTTTCATTATTATGTATGTTTGTGATGTGATTCACTGCAATATATGTATGTTATCTGGATCGATCTCACCGGTTCCGGGGGGGGGGGGGCTACGAATGCCTGAGTAACATCCTTTGCAACCAAATCAACCAGCTAAGAAAAAATTATGACAGGGACGGCAACGTTTCCTCGTTAAGATCTCCCGTTATTCGTGTTGCATATCTTGGCGAAAAGGACTTTCCTTTTGTCCTTTCTTTCTTCCTCTTAACCTGGGACGTAGCGCTTTTTAGAGGTGTTATGAGCTCACAAGGGTTCATAAAACGTCAAAGAACTCTGTGTGAAAAGAGCGCTGCGTTTTCATAGAAATATAATATTTGAAACAAATCATTGGATTTGTTAGCCAGGAATCGAAACCTTAGCCTAAATTTTTCTACGAGTTTCTTTTCATTGTTCTTGGCATTAGCGCTTGGAAATTTGTGAGGGTCAACCGTGAAACTTAGATAAGTTCTATTATCTAAGTTAATATTCTTGGGTTAAATACAGGTTAACATAGATAAGCTAATTTACTTCCCATTCTTCGGCCTACATTCTGCTTTCTAACATGTATAAATAGCAAAGAACTCAGAATATTGGGGGGACAATCGTTTTGCCACGCGTCTTTCTATTTTTAACAAACAACCTCTTCCTAACACCCGCAACAGATATAGTTATTACACAAAGGTGCACTCGCTTTGTCATTGTTATTTTCTCTTCGCCAGTGTAAAAACAGCCGACTATTACAACCTTTTGGATATTCACCTTATTGTCGCATTTACAGGAAAACAAAATCTGTTAGAAATAACTTTCTTCTTTCTGTTGTTTTTTATGATGCATATTACACTGTACCATTAAGATGAAATAATTTAACAGCAATATATTCAGTTACATATCTAAACCAGATATAAAATCTATATTTTAAACATATTTTCAAAAAAAAGAAAAAATGACTGGTATCAAAACATGAGTACGACAGTATGTTATCAGTGGGCAAATACATGACTGAATATGTGTTAAGATCCAAAATAATTTCATTATAGAAGCCCTTACCTTCTTTAGAAATTTAACAGAGAGAGCACTGGTCCACGCAAATATCTCTGTGAAGGACATTGTCTTGTAAGTGAGCAGAAATATGACTGATAACGAATCAAGGCTCGATGTAAATCCATCACGTAAGACTTCACCTTTAGTAATTTCCATAAAAATTTAACATCGTAAATTTAACAGGAACCGGTGGAAGCTGTTGTTGGCACTCCGTCGCTTACGACGTCGAGGGTTCCAGCTGATCCGATCAACGGAACAGCCTGCTCGTGAAATTAACGTGCAAGTGGCTGAGCACTCCACAGACACGTGTACCCTTAACGTAGTTCTCGGGGATATTCAGCGTGACACAGTGTGACAAGGCTGACCCTTTGAATTACAGGCACAACAGAAACAGGAAGTAAGAGTGAGAGAAAGTTGTGGTGAAAGAGTACAGCAGGGTTCGCCACCATCCCCTGCCGGAGCCTCGTGGAGCTTTACGTGTTTTCGCTCAATAAACACTTACAACACCCGGTCTGGGAATCGAAACTGCGATCCTACGACCGCGAGTCCACTGCCCTAACCACTGGGCCATTGCGCCTCCACACCGGTGAAAGCCGATATCTAAATAAAGACATATTATAGATGGGTGAGGATTAGAACATATGGATATATAAACCTCTGGGAAAAATAGAGGAAAATTATAGAAATAGTCTTCAGTGGAATTGGTGAGGAAGGAACAAAGTAGGGGAGGGGTGCATGGATCTTTTTTAAAACGGGGGCCACATTTTTCATTAACGAAACACTTTGAAACTTGGAACACTGGTAGAATGTGTCATATAAAACATCTTTTTCTCTTAGTCTTCTTAAAAAAAAAAGAAATCCATAAATTATTCCATGTTAAAGCTGTCGTATTTCTGTAATTTCAACCAATCACTGACGTCCATTCAGCCGATATACATTAAGCGCCGACTACATAAACAAACGATTCTGAAACAATTAACCCTAACCCTAACCCTAACTCTAACCCTAACCCTAACCCTAGGGTTAGGGTTAGGGTTAGAGTTAGGGTTAGGGTTAGAGTTAGGGTTAGGGTTAGGGTTAAAGCAAATTTAAAATGAAAAAAGCAAATAAAACGAAGAATCGTTTGTTTATGTAGTCGGCACTTAATGTATATCGGCTGAATGGACGTCAGTGATTGGTTGAAATTATCGAAATAAGACAATTTTTTACATGAAATAAATTCGAATACAAAAATATTTTTCTGTTCTATAACACAAAATAGATAAGTATACGAAGTTTGAAAGTCTTTCGGTACCAAAAACACTACGTAAAACATTAATGAAAAATGTGGCCCCCGTTTTAAAAAAGATCCGGGTGCATTTCTAAAACTTCATTTGATGAAAGATCGCCGACCCATTAATGTTTAGGAACCACTGCGCGGTGACTAAACTAGAACTTGCAACGACAGACTAATGGAATCTTTTAAAATATGTAATTACAATAATATACAGATTGAGGCTAAAAGTCTCATTAATTGTTTTCTTACTGTAAGGTCCTTTGATTCAGAATGACTGAAATATAATGGCATTCGATATTCTGAAGATTTATGGTTCGCGTGCTTTAATAGAATATTTGTCTCAATTGAAATAATGTGGTTAAGAATTATGGTAAATGGTGTACTTTATACGATGAATTGGTCTGTCATTTTACTGTATTAGTTTCTGGATTTATGAAGAAACAAGAATTCGAGAGAAAAGAGAGAAGGCAAAATGGAAGAGAGAGGAGGAGAGGCAAAATCAAAGTCCTCTCTCTCTCCATTAAAATATTAGATGTCACAAGAAGATAACTGAGCCATAGAAACAGAGAAATAATTTAAGATATTGGTCATTCGAAGAGAATAATTTTTCGAAGAACTTCACAGTTAATTAACTCTTTCGGTTTATTGAGGTTAAGCTAATAAAATGATGCGAAATGGATAGGTTAGCAAATATATTAAACAACGAAGTCGCGAGTTCAAATCCTTTTCGAGCGTTTCGCTATTTTTCACCCCATCTTCATTTTCAGAGACCCCTGAAAGTGAAAGTACAGAGCCTTGTGAGTATATTGGGAAGACGGAAACTGAAAGAAGCCCCCACCCGTATATATATGTGTGTGTGTGTGTGTGTGTGTGTGTGTGTGTGTGTGTGTGTGTGTCAGTGTGTGTTTGTGTGCGCGTGTGTGTGTGTGTGTGTTCGTTTCTTTTATATCAAAGTATATTTAAAACAATTTAGTATTTAACTGAAGGATTACTCAAAAAATTTTAGTAAAGGTTGACAGTGACTTCGAAGTTTCAGTTTGCTCGCCTTTGACAATAATACAGTATAGTCTATATTGCCAAATGGTTTCGTGCCAGGAATGGAGAATCAAATTCATCAATCATAAGAAATAGTTTGAATGGAACAGTATAGCCTGGGATCTTTCACGACTGGCTGATGATGATTGTTAGATTTGACTCGACATTTCTAGCATGAAACCATTTGGTAATATCTCTGTCATAAGACTACCATATAATATTCTTTCTCTCTCTCTCTCTCTCTCTCTCTCTTTCTCCTTCTCTCTCTCTCTCTCTCTCTCCCCCTCTCTCTCTCTCCCCCTCTCTCTCTCTATCTATCTATCTTTTCTCTTCTGTAGAAGAGCATAGGTTGGAAACGTCAAAAACTCTTCCAATTTTCATAAGCGTCAAACTAATACACCTTGTTTGTTGTTCCCGTGGCTATCTCTATCTTTTGCTTTCTGAAAATACTTGTATGTAGACGTGTAAACCTGCTTTGAACGGTATGTGCAATTATTTGTATTTATATTTTCCCATGTATTGTGTTCACGAAGGAAGAAAGCTTATTTTTGGCTTTAATCTAGAAATTGGAACCAATTCATAATTAACAAGTGTTCTTTTTAATATTCTTTCACCAGCCCGCTTTCAGCCATGTGTATATTTATCTGGAGTTTTTGGTAGTTTTTTGAAGTTATCGGCACTTCGAGCATGCTGGAGATGGGTCGTTTTCGCCATTGCTCCCTAACTATATAATTATATACATATGTATATTATTATTAATTTAATGTATAAATTACTTATAAATTGTTATAGCATGCTGACTACCTGATAAAAATCATTAACGTGATGTTTATCCTTATATTCTATTATTAATTAATATATATCTATAATATAAATTGAAGGTGGTCGACCGTTGTCTATAATATAAATTGAAGTTGGCCGACCGTTGTATTCTTTCTTGTCTTGAGGTTCACGGCCAAGCGGCTGGGTGGATTCGCGTGAAAAATGGCACACATGTGGAGACGGGTGCATAGATTGGAACGCGCTTTCTATTTTTTCCTAACCCCCATACTTACAGAGAAAATCGATTAAAACAACCTGCGTGCGTGTATGTGAGTGTGTGTCACTGAAGCCATTCATACATATATACATAATAAATAAATAAACTAAATGATAACTAAATGAAAACATACACCATCAACATTACTCTCTCTGTCGCGCACACCCCATCAAACATACACACACACACACACACACACACACACACACACACACACATATGCACGCACATTAATTCTCCCCTCTCACCACAAAAACTCTCATAAAATTCTCCGTGTATCTTCATTCGACGCCCACTTCAAAAGATCGCCTTTCCTTTTCACTTGTCCGGCCATTGATCGACAGATAAAACACAAACCAACTCCTGCTAAATGCAAAAATCCCGCCAAAAATACACACACAAACGGACATTTCATGTCTTTCGGTTTCTCTATGATTATACCCGCGTCGAAAACAATAGCTCATTTTCATCTTCAACAGGTATGTATCAATTTCTATAATATAAATTGTTTTTCTATAAGCGTATAACAATTACTTATTCCATATTTCACTTTTCTTAAATTGGATACGTCTGCTATTAATTCTTACACACAATTTCCCCGTTCATTCTTAAAGCTTCATTTTCTGTTAAAGCAATTCTTAACGTCAACTTCTTAACATAATACGCAGAATTCTCGCATTAATACAGTAGGGTGTTTTGATGGAGATTTGGCTGCTATTTCTACCAGATCTACCTACCATGTAGAGGTCTGAACTTATTTTTCATTCACAGATTTGCATTTCAAATGTTATTCTGCCATTAACACCAGTTGCTTTCTCTTTCACATACACACACACATCCACCCCCACACACACGCACGTCCATTTCATATATCTTTCAATTTCTGCTCTCTGCAAATAAAATTTTTACGGATAAAACTGCTTACAAAAATTGCGATTAATGTATAATTTCTTTCTATGTTCATTATTAAATAAATCTGTTAATGATTAGACAGACGTCCAATAGAATAGCTCTCGCAAACAGACTACGTACAAATTCTTTCTTCACAACTCCGGAAGCCATTTTCTGACAGGAGGGATGTGAAATCTTCATACAGCTAGAGGCTCCAATCGAAACGGGACACGAAATGATTAGGTTGAGAAACGCTGTTATAGATTATGCCTAACCGAAAACAATCACAACCACATCATCCGAATAGACCGGGTGAAACCGGGTTTAGCTGCTAGTGTATATATATATATATATATATATATATATATATATATATATATATATATATATATATATATATATATATATATATGTATATATACTATAGCCTCCAGCTGACCATAGCCTTGTGAGTGGATTTCGTACACAGAAACTGAAAGAAGGCTGTCGTATATATGTGTATATTTGTGTGTGCGTGTGTATGTGTATGTATGTGTGTGTGTGTGTGCGCGCGCGTGCGCGCGTGCGCATGTATGTGTGTGTATGTGTCTGTGTTTGTACCCCATCATCGCTTGACAACCGATGTTGCTGTGTTTACGTCCCCGTAACTTAGCGGTTCGGCAATAGACAGCGATAGAATAAGTACTAGGCTTGCAAAGAATAAATCCTGGGATTGATTTGTTCGACTAAAGGTGGTGCTCTAGCATGGCCGCAGTCACATGACTGAAACAAATAAAACAATATGAAAAACTCTACCATTTTTAATCCCGAGTAACGCCATGTATCTCTGCTGGTATTTTATAGAAGTCATTCAACGTAACAAATATAAAAATACTTTTTCCATCCATTTAAAGGAAAAAGAAGTAAAAAATATCTTTAAACATACTTCCGTGCTGTATCTACTTTTTCTTTTTACCCATAACTTTTGATTTGTATAGATTCTTAACCTCTTTTCAACGTGTGTGTGTATATACATCCTCACCACAGCCAGAACAGAGATGAATCTTTTCTACTCTAGGCACAAGGCCCGAAATTTTGGGGGAGGGGTCCAGTCGATTAGATCGACGCCAGTACGCAACTGGTACTTAATTTATCGACCCCGAAAGGATGAAAGGCGAAGTCGACCTCGGCGAAATTTGAACTTAGAACGTAAAGACATGAAATCCCGCTAAGCATTTCGCCCGGCGTGCTAACGTTTCTTATTTCTTTACTGCCCAGAAGGGGCTACACACAGAGGGAACAAACAAGGATAGACAAACGGATTAAGTCGATTATATCGACCCCAATGAGTAAATGGTACTTTTTTAATCGATCCCGAAACGATGAAAGGCAAAGTCGACCTCGGCGGAATTTGAACTCAGAACGTAGCAGCAGACGAAATACCGCTTAGCATTTCGCCCGGCGTGCTAACGTTCCTGCCAGCTCGCCGCCTTAAGAACAGAGATGAATGCAATGAAGATGGTTATAATTTTTACAGAAAAGTAATTGTGAATTGTATTGTATTAGCAATTAATTGTTCCTTCTATTAACATTTGATACATTTGGGTAGTTCATAGCAACGTGTTGATCACGTCAATTTGGAATGTAATCGCAAAATATATAATGGAGCCAATTAATGAAGAACAACATCATAATGGATGCTTAAAAGCAGCAGGGTTCCCAAATAGATTAAATTTACATCCAGGGGGTAAATGTCATATATCCAAGGATAAATTTCGCCGACGCAAGAAATAAAATTGTTGATTCTAGATTTGTACATATTTGTTTCAATCACAATGTTTTTTAATTCTGAAGCTGAGAAAAAAAATTAATTAAATTGGCGTATTTGGTGAAAAATTCTTTTTGTTTTCAATGCTAACTTTGGATTTAACGATCTGCACAGCACACTTACTCGTTAATTATCGTATTGTTAATGGCGATGATTAAGAACACTGTATTTGGTTCTCGTCTTCGTTCATAATTGGTTTGTAAATAAATGAGCTAACATTGAGATGGGTTAATTTTATTGTTATTTGAATTTAATGATGCATAAAAACAGTGCTGTACTGACGATTCTGCCAAGATGCGAACCATCTTTCTCAGATACCCAGTTTAGAACCACAGCCTAGTTATATTTCCAGAAAAGGCATGACCAGCTCTGAGGACTTAACTATATCGCCATATAAAAGAAATGAACGCTTACGAGAGCGTTTTTCGACCAATCAGTTATCGGCTGGCATATAACAAGTAAAGACGGAAGACTTAAAAGCATAAGTTGTATGAATTCCCACCAAATTGTATTATCGAATGTTCCAGAAGTTTTGCTCAAAGTTATAAAATGCTATAAACAGAACCACCTCAGTCATTACACAACGCTCTGTCGCTCAGGTCTATGAAAGGCGTTCTTCCTTCATGTTTTGCATAACACACTTTGTATATTATATTCAGCAAAAGATAATCAACCTTGTGTTGTAATACCGACATATGTATGTAATGAATATCTTCCTAAATTCTAAGCCAGGATTCGAAACCGAATCTACATTTTCCGCTAGTTCCTTTCCTCTTGTTCCCGGCTTTTGCACTTCGAAATTTATGAGAGACAAATGTCACACTTTGTTAAGTTAACATTCTTGGGTTAAGTAGGGTTCAGGCAGATAAGGAACGGAAAATCCTGTGTCTGACCGGACCTAATTTAGTTAGAAAAAATATAAATACAGAACCATCAATTGGTTCTATCTCTTTGGTCACCTGGTCCCGAGCCGAAGAGCAGCTGTCTCTCTCCTTTCACTAATGAATTGTCATCGTGCGACAATACAACTTTCACCTTGTCTATTTGTCAGTCCAGAGAAACAGACTCTCTCTCTCCCCCTTCTCTCTCTCTCCTTGTTCCACCAGTCTTCTAGCAGTCAACAAAAGATTAATTTAACTACCTACAAAATGGATATCAATACTGCGAATAAGCATTGTAATATAACTTGAAGAAATTGTATCTTACACTGTAGCGATGAAAATAAAGGGCCGTTTCAACCAATTTATAACATTTTTCTTCCTCTCATTTCAATTGCTACATAGCATCGTTATACATACATATCTATAATCATGCAAATATCTTCCCGCATTATTACCTATCCTATTTTGTTGATAATAACTGTGTGCATGTATCACACAAGAGTATTAATCAGAACAATATTTTTGTGAATTCTAAACCTTTAAATATCATTCACATGATAACGCATACATTTCTTTAATACAGTTTATTCGTTGTACTCATGTGAAATACAACTGTTTCAAATAATACGTTAAAATGCAAAACATTGATTGTAGGTTCTGTCATGTTTTAGAATGCATCCTCTTACCTCCATCTCTTACGTGCTATTTAATTAACACGAACCACCCAGCAGTGTCTTAAATTTCCTTTTAGTAATTTGTTATATTAGAAGTAAAAAGTAAAATATTCCAAGACGTCAGAGAAAATTTAATTTCATGAAGTAGTTGCCGAGAAGCAAAATAAATAAATAAAACAGCCATCGACAGTATACCATTTTACTTCCGTTCTTTAATAGTTCCATTTTGTTGTGAAACGCTTTCACTTTTTGCCCTGGAAACTACCTACATTTGACAAGATAAATTCTATTTTCAAGACGCCTTACAAAAGAAAATGACACCCTTATTTTTCGAATTTTCAGACTGTTTTGCTTCAGCAACGTTAAACTGCAGATTACAAGCCTTTACTAGTTTACAACACAGTCCATAACAAACGTCTGCCAGCAGAGAACGTCATATAATTGTCATTGACGCATGATAGAGGGAGCCACTTGGGTTGCTCCATGTTGCAGTGCCAGATTGCAGTTTTGTTGTATTTCCAAGTTTAAAATACATCATGAATGTTTTCAATTGTATAATATTACTAGAGTGTTATTTCGTCTGTCTTTACGTTCTGAGTTCAAATTCCGCCGAGTTCGACTTTGCCTTTCATCATCCCGGTGGTCGATAAATTAAGTACCAGTTGCGTACTGGATTGATCTAATCGACTGGCCCCTTCCCCAAAAATTTCGAGCCTTGTGCTTAGAGTAGAAAAGAATATTATTAGAGTATTACCCATCATATGATGGATAACTTTAGGAATATACATTTGTCGCCATGGGTAATATCAGGAAATATGGAATACACACATTAATTATTGTTCAACTTTTATCAAATTTCTTGGTGCATTTACAAAATGATGAAATAAATACAAATTCTCAGAAGAAAAAAACTGCACTACCCTGTCATTTCTCCCCCTCCACTCCTCTTCTGCCTCCTTCACCTCAACCTCCCCCTCTTCCTTTTCCCCTCCTTCCCCTCTTTCTCCTCCTCTTGTGCCTCCTTCACTTCTACCCCTCCTCTTCTGCCTCCTTCCCCTTCCTCTTCCTCCGTCCCTGATTCTTTGTCTCTTACTGTGAGTATATGTAGCGTTCTTTTACTACATACCTGCCACCAAGCCTAGTATATGCGCTCGTGCTGCACCTCTTATGTTAATTCTCTCCGTATCTTTCTTCTACTTTCTCTCCCTCTTCTCTCTGTACCATGTCAAGCGTTATAGCAGGGCGCGGCCCTATTGAAAATCTATTTGCTGATAGATTAGGCATGCTTCAAGTGATGTCTGTGACTAGGTTACCAATTGCAGCTGCGGGGAGGGTAAGAGTGTAGCTTTGATAACATCAATACCACGTGACCTTAGTTGACCAATAGAGCTCTAAACGTCTTAAAGCCATCTTGAATTTCTCTCTGACTTTCTACTCGGCGTTAAGGTATGGATGTGGCTTCAGCGCCCATGGAGTTTAAAACATGCGAAACTGAATCAAATCGTTATACACACACACACGCACACACACACACACACACACACACACACACACACACACACACACACACACACATATATGTGATGGTGGTTGTCAGCTTGTGCAAAGTCTGACCACCTCTTGTGCCTACACTTTAGAACCATCATGGCATCTGATATGGCTTTTTAAACCAGACAATGTATTGAAAAGACAACCACATAGGTTGCACATCAGATTTGGACCACCAAGTGCTGCAGATAAGTTCTGATCTTTGTGGATCTTAAAATGTATTTTGAGGCCTCCGTTAGATTTGCAGACCTTATGGCATTGAAAGGTGTGCACAGACATATAGACAGAGTAGTTGATGGAGGTTCGTTTTCTATAGGTCCGCAAATGAGATTTGAGCCCAGCAAAAGAAAGATATGCTCTGTCACAAACTGTGCACACAAAAAGGTCACTGAGATTCACCTTCTCGATCACAACATCCTTCTTTAAATCTGTGTTGAGTCCCGGATATGTCATCCTGGCCTTCTCAAAAGCTTTCACTCCATTCCATACCTTTGTTTGCCATCCAGCTCGATCCGAAGCAATGGTTTCTATGGCTTTTGGATCCATTCCAAGTGACTTCATGGTAGTCCTTATGCCATCCTTAAACCTCTTTTTAGATTTACACCGATTGCGTTTCCCATCTAGAGATGTGTGCGTGTGTGTGCATGTGTGTGTGTGTGTGTGTGTGTGTGTGTGTGCATGCTTGCGCGTTTCCCATTTTTTACAAGGCCCAGGTCAAGCTGCACTATTTGCCCACATGAAATCCAATACAGGAAAAAGCTCTGAGATGTTTCCCTTCCTTTTGCATCCCTAGTCATTCTCTTACTTTGCTTAAAGGTTAACCAAGCCCTGCCAAACATCTGAGAAAGTTATCTGCGATAGACTAGCGCTCTATCCAGAAGATGGTTTATCTCTCATTCGCTTCACATCAAGAACCTGGAGATATAGGCGCTGGCGTAGTTGTGTGCTAAGAATCTTTCTTCCCAACGACACGGTTCAGGGTTCAGTCCCACTGCGCGGCACCTTGGGCAAGTGTCTTCTACTATAGCCTCGGGCCGACCAAAGCCTTGCGAGTGGATTTGGTAGACGTCGTATAAACAACACATAACAGTACAAATAAATTGATTACAGGTTGAAAAGCTCAAAAATGATAAGATAAAACAAAGGAACCTACATATATGTTTCAGTCCTAGCACCCAGCTGATCAGAATTTCCAAGCATTTGGTCAAGTGCTGAGAAAGGTACCATATTCTAACTATAAGGTGGCAGGACTTCAGGGTTAATATAGAGCTCATGAAAGGATGCATAAAATACTCTATGCATCCTTCAGAAGAAAAATGATTACCTAAGTTCCATGAGCTCTATATTAACCCTGAAGAAGTCTTACTACCATAGAGTTAGAACTAGTAGTATAGCCCGGCGCTGCCCGGGATTAAGCTAGGATTATTAAGTGATCAAGTGCTTTATTTCAAACCAAAATAAGTAACATCGATATCAGATTTGAGCGAAATCCGTTGAAATTGGTTTGGCTGAAAATGGTTTGCTGGCAATTTGATTGGGAAATCCCATAAGGAATCAGTTTATTGGTTATTTCCACTCATTGACTGTTTTTTTTTTTTTAAGTTGCATTAGAGATCCAATAGGAGAAGGTTGATCTGAAGGTTTGCATTGGGGATAGACCGCTGACCACAACATTCAAATTTTTTTTTCCGTGTTTTTCTCCTTGTTTTTCTCCGTATTCTTTCTGTTGAAGAGCGTAGCTCGAAACGTTAAAGACTTTCTCTATTCCCGAGCGTCAAACTAATACATCCTTTTGTTGTTTACACCACCTGTCCTCGTCTGTTGTTGTTTTTTCGTAAATTCTCCCATATATATATATATATATATATATATATATATATATATATATATATATACATACATATATATATATATACACACACACATATATATATATATATATACACACACACATACATGCATACATACATTTATACATACATACATACATACATACATGCATACAAGCATATATTTATCCGAAAAGTATAGTGTTAAATTTCCATCACGGCTGGTCTTACGAATCGGTTTCGCGTAAAGAATTCTATGGAGTGTGTTAGGTAACAATCTGATTATATAACTCCGACCAGTTGTACTCACCTCCGACCAGTTGTACTCACCTCTGGCAATGACAGCAGTCACCATATCCCCTTCCGTATCGGCTAACTCTGATGAGTATAAAGTTGTATAATCGTATCGTTACCTAACACTCCATTGTATTCTTTATGCGAAACCGATTGGTAAGACCAGCCTTGATAGATATTTAATACCATACATTTCAAATAATATACCCACTCTACTGACAGATATACGAGTGCATCTTTTCCTTGACTTATGGTCTGTTTTGTTGTCGCCTGTTACGTTCTTGTTGCATTAAAAAAATTTTTTTTTTATATATACATATAGCGGCGTACCAACTAACCAAACAACCAATATTTTTTATATCGGCATTTACTAGGTAGATTTTCTTTGTTTTTTCGACGGGTGGATTGGGTGGGGTGGGGTTATGTTAAAACATTTCCATTAAAAAGCGATTATCTCCGTACTTCCCTGCTAATTGACATCGCTTTACCCTTCAAACACGCACACGTGTAGTGGCATTCATTTTAAATATATTTGGGCAACTCCCGTTTTTGTTTTTATACAAATTGTAGGCGCAGCAGTGGTTGTGTGGTAAGAAGTTTCTTTCTCCACCTGATGGTTCTGGGTTCAATCCCACTGTATAGTATACTGGGCAACTGTGTTCTGTAGCCTCAGACCGACCAAAGCTTTGTGGGTGGATATGGTGGACGGAAACTGTAAGAAGCCCGTCGTATGAGCGTCTTATTTCTTTATTGCCCACAAGGGGCTAATCATAGAGGGGACAGACAAGGACAGACAAAGGGATTAAGTTGCTTACAGTGATCCCAGTGCGTGAATGGTACTTAATTTATCGACCCTGAAAGAATGAAAGGCAAAGTCGACCTCGGCGGAATTTGAACTCAGAACGTAAAAACAGACGAAATACCGCTAAGCATATCGCCCGGCGTGCTAACGTTTCTGCCAACACGCCGTCTGTGAGAGGGAGAGACTGAGAGAGTGTGTGGCTTTGTGTCTGTGTTTGTCAATAAAATGAATTCTGTTACACAAGATTATTAAGCAACATTAGAATTGAAAGCAAGGGAGTATAAACTGAAATTGCATCACCTTGAACATGGAGGACATCTAACTTTTATAAATATATACGGAAGCACACACACACACAGGCGCGCACACACGCACACGCACTCACACATACATACACGCATGAACTGAATTGCATATCCAGAAACGTCGAGATCGGTCTTGACTAAAACTTGAGTTTTCTTACTATGCTAGTGACCAGCTTGAATGCTACAAAGGAAAAACTTTAAAATCTCGAAGAAAAACATTATGTACATACATACATACATACATACATACATACATACATACATACATACATACATACACACATACATACATACATACATACATACATACATACACACATACATACATACATACATACATACATACATACATACATACAGCTGCCCAGCGGGTGTTAACATAAAGCTGAAGACCAATGGAAAAGAGAATACCTACGCTGCAGTTACTCTATCCAGATTACAAGTTCAGGTTTATACCTGTAATTATTGGGGGCCCTGGGATATGTAACACTGCCTAAATACCAATCTTGAGAAATTAGGCTTCTCGAAACCAGAAAGGAGAAAGCTGATTCGAAGACTACAGATCCAAACCAACACTGGAACTGTAAAAATCTGTAAAACTTTCCAGTTTATCATTTAAATTTATATGAGCATGTCTAGATATGCAACTATATGCATGGGAATACATACATAAAACATACAAATCTGCACATATCCATCCATCCATACATACATACATACAAACAAACAAAAATACCCAGTTGTTGATGTTGAAATTCCAATGAAGGAACCTTGGATCTAGGTTAGAAACTGGCTCTTTCTCTATTGGTAAGAAATCTTGAAATAAACTGAATAATGACTGACATACAAAATGGCAGGATATTGTTGCTTGCAGCAGACAAAAAGAATGTATGTTCCGTCATAGAGGTTAGCCGTCCTGCTGATGTGAATATTTGTTTGAAAATCAAAGAGAAAGAAGATAAGTAAGGATAACTGCTTCGAAACCCCCAGCTTCTATATCTAAATTATAAATTCACATTTATACCAATAATAATAATAGACGCTCTTGGTTTCGTGAATAAATGTCTGAATGACAATCTGGAAAAACTAGGGTTTTCAATCTAGAAAAGCTAGAAGAAAAAAAATCAATCAGTTAACACACACATTACAAATATGCAAGACTTTGTCAAGTTTAAAATGTGACATTCTTGTTGTTATCTGCATTTCAACAATAGAGCTTTGTGATCCTGTGGACATGCTAATAAAATGAAAATCGAGCGCGGCATCCATGAATTTCGGAAACATTTTTCGCTTTCAGAATTACCTTAGCAAACAACCTACATCAATGGTTAATTGTCAGAACAATGAATCCTTCAAAAATTCCATCCCTCTCGAAATAAACCACTTCTACTCCTGGATGTAATCAACTTTCTCCCTCCCTCGGAATTGCTGGCCTTGTGCCAAAATTTGAAATCATTATCATTTTTATAAGAAGCCACTGAAGAAGCGTCCACGCGGTTGCCTCCTAGCCTACTAGAAATAACAACTAAATCTCTCTCAACTCATATTCTATTGTTTAAAACATGAGGGAACATAGTTGATAAATAGTTCAAGATACACTGTGTCACAAAATTGCATGACCACTGGTCCAACATTCGATCACCTGTTAGTTTCATTGGAACTGACGTGGAGTTCAACAACAACAACACTAAAATACATTCTTTGCATAGTTTTGACTCGATTGATTTAACGCAGGATTTCTCAGATGAGATCTACGAGAAAAAATCCTGAGGTTTCGCAAAATATGGTATCGTTAAAATAAATTTAATAAAAATTAATCTAAAAAATATGAAATGTGCTATTCCCCATTTTCAAAATAACATTATTTTGACTTTTCTTTCGTGATTAATTTCTATCTTTAAAAGATTTTTTTGTTTAATTTAATGTCTTATTAAAATTAGGGTACCCGGAGTTATCTGTAAATTATAAGGGGTTCCGCGATTCTTTTTTTTTTTTTTTTTTTTTTTTTTGTCTTTAAATACTCGCGTTATAGGTTCCATAACAAAATAAGTTTGGCAACCGCTAATTTAAGGTACATTAGTTAATTAAGGCGGCGAAATGTTTAGCGGTATTTCGTCTGTCTTTACGTTCTGAGTTCAAATTCCGCCGAAGTCGACTTTGCCTTTCATCCTTTCAGGGTCGATAAATTAAGTACCAGTTGCGTATTGGAGTCGATCATTCGATTGACCCCTTCCCCCAAAAAATTACGGGCCTTGTGCCTTGAGTAGAAAAGAATAATTAATTAACTATTTGCCTCTGAAGTGATGTGAGCAGGGAGAGGAAGATTTGCGCTGTGACCCTCCCTAGACACAGACACTTTATTACTTTGCAGCTAAAGTTTGAAACAGCTGAAGAAAGATAATTTGGCGAGGCCCTTCACAGGTTTAATCAGATATATACGCAGTGTGATACTATTTTCTTGTGTTTTGTGTTGATGAAAAGAGATAATTGTTCATATTGAATGATGACAAATTAGTTGTAATGACAAGATATCTATTGTGTTTTTCACGACTCAATATTTTTGTTGGAACATTTCGAAACAAATGCGAACTACATGGAGCTACAACTATACAAAAGGCTCTGTAATGTATATCTGTCTCTCCCTCTCGTTCGTCGTCTGTCTAGTCATTGCTTAGAATATGAGACTTCGATTAATTAAAACCTATAATAAACGTTAAGGTGTGAGAGATGGTGAAGACCCATCTCAGCTCAGCTGAGACTTTGACAAATGACAGATCAAAATAAATAAATAAACAAACCAACAGAGAAAAAAAAAACAAGAAAAAAGCCCCCAAAACAACAACATTTCTTGCTCTGCGCATCCGGGCCGCGCAGGACAATAGTTTAACAACTTCCGGTAAGGATACACGCTTTCTTAGGATCGGTCGGTGGATGAAGGGAGACTTTGGCCAACACTATGAACAATTCCACCCTGAAAGACTTGAAGAACGGTGAAGATGCTCTAACGGTATGCACCAAATACTGGTTTATTATGAAAATCCCCGTTTCGAGGCGTCTTTAATCCGTTAGATCACCGATTTTGACGCAAGTGTCGGCAAGCTATGTCTATGTATACACACCGCAGCGCTACAAATATATGTATATAGCTACACATACATATATATTTATGTATACACACACACACACACACACACATATATACATAGCTTGCTTCACTCCTCTTTCTGTCTCTCTTTCTCTTACTGTCTTTCTTTCACTCACACATATACACTTTCTCTTGCTATTATTATTATCTCTCTCCCTTTCTCTCTCTCTCTCTCTCTCTTTCTTTCTCTCTCTCTCTCTCTCTCTCTCTCTCTCTCTCTCTGTATATATTGTTTGTTTGTTTCGTCAGGATCGCATCTCGAGGTGTGTCTCTGTCCTTGACGACAATTTTCGAAGTCCTGTCTTTCTTTTACCGTCCAAACTAAACGGTTCTCTGCCGTCGATTGTCACAAAAACACTTCTCGTCTCCTATTTACTACTCGTCTTGTCTTCCAACCTGACTTCCGCCTCTACACCATCACAAACCATTCTCTCTCTACACACACACAAACACTTACATGTTACATACGCACAAACGATTCACATATATAGATAGATAAGATATATATATATATATATATATATATAGTACATACATATATATGTCTGCAGTCACGTATATATATATATATACATATATATATATATATATATATATGTATATATACACACATACAAATATATGTGCATATATGCGTCTGCTAAAGTTCGTGTTTTTTCATTCAACATAGACAAACGTACGCCAAAAACGCAATAATATGATTCCTTAAAGGCACAAGGCCACACACTTTATTTTTAGGAGGTGTAGTCGATTTAAATGACCCCTAGTACTTAACTGGTACCCAGTAATAATTGCTATATTTGCCACATGGCCAGCTTAAACACAAAGCATTTACATATTTAACTAGAAAAATATTTGTGGATAACATACATATATATATATATATATTTATGTGCGTGTGTGTGTTTATGGTCATCAATGATTTTTGTGTTTGTCACAAAGAAATTTAATAATAATAGTAATTAAAAATGCTGTCCAGATTTTGGCTTTCATTTTTAAGGCATTGAATCGATTTCCTTAAAGTAATTTAAATGTTCTTGGTATGGTTGTTGTTGTTCTGTTGCAGCTGCTGCTGCTACTACGACTACTACTACTACTACTACTACCAATTACTACTACTACCACCACCACCAATTACAACTACTACTACGACTACATTTCTTATTCATTCTGGCTCGCGTTACGGTTCCAATCACAAGCTTCTGTGGTATTAATAATTTGTGTATATTTGTTTATAACTAAACTTGCGTATAATCACGTGTATAATGTATGTACATATGTTTGTATGTTTATATATGTGCTTGCATATAAGTATGTGTGTGTACATGCATACGTATCTATATATAAATATATATATATAGAGAGAGAGCAAGAGAAAGAGAGGTGGTGATGTTGGTGTTTGTGTGTGGTCTGATGCCATGTATGTATAAAATCAACAAAGACCCCTCAATAATCTATATAAATACCTTCTCTTCCATTCCTGTCTACCCATTTCGATAAACATATATCACTATATAAATATATTGTCTCCCATACTGTTTACCCCCAACCAGCTTAATTTCTCGCTGTCTATTGTTGCCACCGACATACATACATACATACATACATACATACATATATATATATATATATATATATATATATATATATATATATATATATATATATATATATATATATATATATATATATATATGTGTGTATGTATGTATATAGATTGGTGAATGAGGGATTGTTTTTGTTTTTTTTACTCAAAGGCTGGGAGAAATACTCGTTATGAATATGGAGTGTTTATATTTTATTACAAGAAACTGAAGGTTCTTGAGCGCTAACTCCGAGTTTTCGATTAATCGTTTATATGTGTGATTCGGAGTTTTTGTTGTTCTTCTTCTAATTACCATTATTATTCGAAGCAGAAAATGATGATAATAATAATAATAACAACAGTGATAATGCGATTATTACCGGTACATAAATATATGACCCCCTTGAGTTAAAATCAGTTTGACCTGTGCAACCGCACGAAACTCCCGGCGCTTGAGTCACTCCTCTGTCGATTATCAATAAAAGAAAGAAGAAAACGCGCGCGCGCGTATATATCGTGTGTGTTCATGTATATATATATATATATATATATATATATATATATATATATATGTATATATATAATGAGGGTTTGTGATAAAAAATAAATACATGAGTACATAAATGTGTGTGTGTAGGTTTGATGCTACAAAAAAAAAAAAGATAGAGTTCAAAACGAGTATGCAAATTTTTCTCCTATTTTTAATTGGTTTAATTGGTCGAAGTTACAAAGTGTCTCAAAGGCTGAGAGTTTCGTTCATAGCACTGATCAAACACACACACACACACACACACACACACATGCATGTGTGTGTGTGTGTGTGTCGGAAGTGCTTTGCAGACATCGAAATTATTGTTGTTATTAGGTTTCTCTTTTTCTCCCCCCCCCACTACAAACAACAACAACAACACCAACAAACCAAATATTTTGGAGTCAGACACTGACGCACTGCCGAGGCCAACAACGAAGCTTGTATGTGGTCGCTCGACCTGCTAAAAATAGCAGACACAATTTCTCGTTGAATAAATCACAGCGTATTGAAGACACAACGTTAGATAATGTAACCCCAGATAATAATATATATATATATATATACAATGTCTTGAAATATATGGGATTAATCACTGCTAGAACGGTTTACTGGCTTAGAGCTGGCCTGGGGTTAAACAACAATAACAGCCTAACGAAAATGGAGCTGGTATTTCTAAACAATTTTGCTGGCTTCTTTTAAGCCTCCTTCGTTTGTTTCTGCTTTCCTGGTGACTCTTCGACACATCCAGCAATCCTTATACTCTCTCTCTCTCTCTCTCTCTCTCTCTCTCTCTCTCTCTCTCTCACTCTCTCTCTCTCTCTCTCCCTCCACACATACGCATACACATATTTCACTGATTCTTGTATTGTCAATGTTTGTTGTATATATATTTTTTATATACATCTGAGAACACACGCATGCATGTAAACATTTCTAATGCTACATTTCGGTATTGGTATATGACGTCAGTCATGAGTGTCTTTGACTGTTCAGCTGTGTCGAGCAGACGAAAGACGATGTCACACTCTCCCACGACGTCATAAACTTTTCCCGAAACATTGCCCATTTTTAATATTTAAAATATATATATGTATGTGTGTGTGTGTGTGTGTGTCAGTCTCCCTCCCCCTCTCTCTCTCTCTCTATCTATATATTTATATATTAGGCGGAGTGGCTGTGTGGTAAGTAGTTTGCTTACCAACCACATGGTTCCGGGTTCGGTCCCACTGCGTGGCACCTTCTACTATAGCCTCGGGCCGACCAAAGCCTTGAGTGGATTTGGTAGACTGAAACTGAAAGAAGCTCGTCGTATATATATATATATATATATGTGTGTGTGTGTGTGTATACATATATGTATATGTTTGTGTCTGTTTGTCCCCTCACCATCGCTTGACAACTGATGCTGGTGTGTTTATGTCCCCATAACTTAGAGACCCATAGAATAAGTACTAGGCTTACAAAGAATAAGTCCTGGGGGTCGATTAAAGGCGGTGCCTCAGTCAAATGACTGAAACAAGTAAAAGAATATATATATACTCACACGTGTATACACACACACACACACGTTCATAGGTAATATATATGCATGAATGTATGTATATGAGTATGTATGTGCATGTGTATATGTATACGCAAACGAGAAAAAAGTACTCAATACCACAGTAGAATGTGTAGTAGTGTATCTAACCTGATCCAGATTCCCTGATGTGATATCAGTTTTGAGTCAAGGCTGAGTAGCCTCATAAATTAACTATACACACACACATTTTAAGTGAAAAGCGCTCTCGGTATATTATATAGAAATTTTCGGGGGTTACTTGGTGACTTATGAAGTTAGTGTCTATGTGTAATGGCTGTGTAAGTCACCAACTACCTACTTTTCCATGCTAGCATGGCTTGTGCAGATTTTACTGTTAGAAAACAGAATTTCATATACAAGCTATTTCATATACATACTGCGTATATAGTTTGTTAAAGCAGTTAATTTACACTTAATATTAAGGTCAGTGTTATTGTACAAATGATTGCTTCCAAGCCTGTGTTATTGGTACTAAAGTGGTTCCTGAATGAATGGACATGTTGGTAATACTGAATTTTGAAAGAGTTTAATGTCATTCCAATGTATGATTTTAAAACATTAATGTTTACCATAGTGTAGCGAGTAATATTTTAGTTGTGCATCTTTTCTTTTTTAAGAGGCATTCATTAAGCCGATGAGTTTAGCCAAGACTAAATGTTGTAGAATAGAGATATTAATGCAATTTTAATTTGTAATCTTGTAATATTTATGGTGGGGGTGGGAGTAATGTTTTATTTAATAGTTTAAGAAAATTTTTGCTACTAAGGTCAAGGATGTTGATGGAAAGGTGGGTTATACCAAATTATATTTCTATTTTTATTTCTGTCGGGGGTGGGTGATGGATTATCTCTTCTAATACATCTAATTTTATCAGTAAAATCACTACATTTTAGAGCATCATAATACTGTGAGGTGTTGTTAAAAATAGCTTCACTCACTGAGTGGTGGGAAATATGTAAAGATATATTCTTATCAAGACTATCTAAAATATTTTTGGGTTGGTTGGGAAATCTATTAATGTACTGCCATGGTAACATAGTTAACTACCTTAAGATGAAAATTTTCCATTATTTTAAAATTAAACATTTTGGAGCCAGCCAAAATTTCTAAGAATTAGTAGGTCAATGTCTCTATAATAATCTCCAAGAATATAAAGCAATTTAGTATACTAACAACTTTGGATATAATCCTGGAATATCTTTTCAAGATCCTTCATTCCCATTCTTACCTCAAAGGAACACTGGAATTCTTTTAAAGTTCAGATGCTATTATGATAACAACTGATCCCTGCTCTTGATTGGGGAAGGAAGATGAGTTCATCTTCTCCAAATAGCAATCAACAAGCTGTGAACTGATTCATCAAGAGACACACACCCATTTTGTTCTCTGCACACCAATAGTGTAGAAGGAATGTATCTACATTCCTATCATCATTTAACCCACAATCATCCTCATCATCGTTCAACGTCTGTTTTCCATGCTGGTATGGGTTGGACGGTTCGACTGGGGTCTGGGAAGCCAGGAGGCTGCACCAGGCTCCAGTCTGATCTGGCAGTGTTTCTATAGTTTGATGCCCTTCCTAACGCCAACCACTCCAAGAGTGTAGTGGGTGCACAGGGGCCAGAATATCTAAATTTGCTTCAGTTCTTCTGATTTATGCTGTGATGTGCATAAATACCTGTTGATTAGTAATTAGTTTCTAATGGAAGGTGGCAAACTCACAGAACCATTAGCATGCTGACCAGAATGCTTAGCAGCATTTCATTTGTCTTTACATTCAGAGTTCAAATACCGTCGAGGTTGACTTTGCCTTTCATCCTTTCAGGGTCAATAAAATAAGTACCAGTTGTGTACTGGGGTCAATATATTCGACTTACCCCATCCCCTGGAATTTCTGGCCTTGTGCCAAAATTTGAAACCAATATTGATTTATAATGTAGAAATTTGTGAAGATTTCTTATCAAAATTGATAATCTCCATCAAAAGAGGTTCAAAAATCAACAGATGGTAATTTCTTATGTCAGACTTTATGAGAAACAGTAAGGTGGTGGGGGGGCTCCGAAACAGGTCTCAGGGAGTAGCATCCCTGCCTTCCTGAGCCAGTTTTACACCACTTTTCTTAAAAATCATGGTAGAGGCCTTGGTCTCGGGACTACTCATGTCTAGAAACTGAGATTGGGGGTAAGCGAGGACATGCTCCCTGTAGAAAATCCAGCTCCAAAAAAGCCTCATGATAGCAGGAGAGAATGGGCACCAGCCAGCCCAAAGGTTGGGGTGGGCTGCACCTGCTTACCTTGGTTGCTATGGCATTGAGGTAGATCTGGCCACCCCCATTAACGGGGACAAAACTTGGATTTAAAACACTGGATGATGATGAGTGCCAGCATAGAAGGGAACATTAAATGGTGGTGGTGGAGGTGGTGATGATTAAATAATATTCCTCAATTTGGACAGCTTCATTTATTTCTTTGGTTTCACTCCAATCATAATATTAAATACTTTCTAACCACTGTTGTTTCCTTTGGTTTGCTTCCAAATACATTGTTTCAGGTTCAGTCGCAATGTGTGGCACTTTGGGCAAGTGTTTTCCACCAAATACTAGGCCGACCTAAGCTTCATTAGTGTATTTGGTTGATGGAAACTGAAAGAAGCCCATGTCACCTTGTCTTGTTCGTTGCTTGATTGTTGTAAATAAATGATATTCATTTCCAGTATTCTGTGAAAACATGTCTAGCCATGGGGAAATGTTACCCCCTTGGAAATTGATGAAGGTTTGTGGCTGGAAGAACATCCAGCTGCAAAAAAAAAACTTAGTGAACTCTGTCTGACCCTTGGAAAAGTGGGCATTAAAGTGTTGATGATGCTGGTGATGATATTTACATCTTTGTTTTATGTCAACCCATCCAACTCAAGCAGACATGAGTTAGATGAGTTGTCAGTCTGAATCAGTTCTTATTTGGAGTTACTGCCTCCTAGATTGATCACATGACCACATTTCGCTCATAAGTTACATGTTGGTATGGTTTCTTCAGCTGGATCTTTTTCCTAACACCACCTGCTTTACAGAATGTGTTGGATGTATTATATCATGGCACAAGCACTAGAGAGGTTGTTTTTTCCCCTGTTGAACCAAAGAATCTTCTGCATTCTATATTGTCTCTGTTTGTTCAAGGTAAATGTGACTGAGAAGGGTGTCAAGGAAAGAGTATATGTGTGTCTGTATATCATCATCATCATCATTTAATGTCTGTTTTCCATGTTGGCATGGGTTGGACAGTTTGACCAGTGCTGGCAAGTTGGAGAGCTCCATCAGGATCCAGTCTAATTTGGCATGGTTTCTACAGCTGGATGCCCTTCCTAACACTAACCACTTTACTGAGTGTGATGGGTGCTTGTACTGAGTACACTTTATTGAATTTCTGCCTACACCTTTTCTACATATTGAGCAGTGCCATTCACTTGAAGTAGGTAGACTCCTATCTGTTTTCCTATTTTCTAAAACTTTGGTCTTTGCTAAGTTAACTTGAAGGTCCTTCAATTCCAGGTTTTGCATTCATACCTGGAATTTCTTTTTAATCCTGTTAACATATAATAGTTCCTAGGGGCAGCCAGTTTTGAATTTTTCTGTTATGGCCTGGAGGACAATGATGTATAAGGACTGAGAAGTGAGCCCTGATGAACACCTACCTGTACTCAAAATTTGTCACTGTTCTCATAGTTAAGTCACACCTTACTAACAGCACCCCTGTCCATGACTTGTATGGCTCTCACAAGTCATTTGTTGACCCTTGGCTTTCTTAGAGACCACCATACCATAGAGCAAGGGACTCTATCAAAGGTTTCCTCCAGGTCAGTTAATACCAAATACAATGGTTTGCCCTTAGCTAAATACTTCTGTTGTAGTCCCGACTAAGAAGATCGCATTACTAGTACTTTTCCCTGTCACAAAACCAAACTGAATGTCTTCTAGTCTGATTCTGTTTCTAATTAATTGGACTATAACTCTATATTCATCATCTTTATTGTTTTACATCTGCTTTCCATGATGGCATGGGTTGACATGGCTGGAGTCAGCATTTATAAAGTGTAAAGTGTGAGGACTCTTTAGTCTGGTGAAGGACATGAGAACCTGTCTAATGAAATGGAAGGAAGTGCATCCAGCCTTAGAAACTGAACCATAAATTAAATGTGGTGTGAGGTTCTCCAACTCAACAAGGCTCAGTTTCTAAACATGGATGCACTTCCTTCCACCAACCATGTGACAGAGTGTACTGGATGTCTTTTTCAATAGCACCAGCACTAGAGGGGTTCTCATGTCCTTCACCAGACTAAAGAATCCTCACAACTTTACACTTTTATTGAGTGTACTGTCTGTGTTTTTATAGTATCAGCAACAGTGAGGTAATCATGTGACTGAAGACACTTCATTACTCGGCATCTCTGCTTGCTCATTAACCTTTTTACAGAATGAGTGGTGTAAACAAAAGTGATTCTAAGAGGGAAGCCCTTCGTTGCAGCAGAATTAATTGCTTTCTGAACTTGTTCTTACTCCAGTTGAGTAAGAGTAACTTTTGCTCTGCCTCCACTGCTGATTAAGCCATCCAGTAACTGAAGCTACTAACTGCACATCTAGGGAGTCTTCGAAGCATTTAAGAGAACCTATTTCCCGTGTGCTCTTA
The DNA here is from genome assembly GCF_046866305.1 of Octopus bimaculoides. NCBI lineage: Eukaryota > Metazoa > Mollusca > Cephalopoda > Octopoda > Octopodidae > Octopus > Octopus bimaculoides. Next base: position 165,106,294 of record NC_142930.1, read on the forward strand.
ATGGCCCCTGTGCATTTGCCACATACAAAGTCTACTTCCTCTATTAGCCTGCCTGTGATTCCACTACATTTCTTGTGTATCCATAATTCACATTGGATACAGAATTTGGAATTCTTGCACACTCCTTTTCTACATCTTCATTCTACTATTGGCTCAAGGCCAGAAATTTTGTTGGGATGGGGAGCCAGTCGGTTCTGATAATCTCCATACTCAACTGGTGCTGCCTTGTACAATATAACTACCTCTCTGTGAGTCTTTGTGATTTCTACCTGGTGACAGGCCATAGCAAGATGACCGGTAATTCCATGAAAACTGCTGGTTTTTACATACATATATGATGATGGCCATTTCCTTATTCTCGAGTACAGCCATCACTTGAAGCATTTCAGAATCAGTCTCATGTTTGAGCAGCATGGATGTGATTTTTCAGGCCAGCAACTGACCTACACTCTGTGGCACAAATGTCACATACATAATTGCCCCCAATGACAGGAGCCACTTATTGGGTACCATGCACGTTCCTGTGTCATTTCAAGCCTCCAACTGAGAGGCAAACTTTACTGTATTCATAGCATGTTGTTTTGCTGTGCATGGTGTAATCCAAATCAGTTCTCTGTACATGGTTTCTTTTATGAATTTTCACTCCTGTTCTACTGAAGTAGACTCTCCCACATTGCATCTCACCTGACTCTGTTCATCCATATTTTCTACACACCCTTTTCTAGTATCCCTCTTCAACTCTTCATGGTTTCTCTCGCTTCCATCAAATATGGTTTTCCCCCATCTTACCTGATCATTTTTCAGTTTCTTCCCAGTCCGTCTTCATGATGTTAAGCTCTCTCTTCAAGGATGTCTTCATACAATCTTCCAACCTCAGCTCATGTTTATGAGGGGATGTTTTCCATTCCCCAGCTCATCATACACAAGTTGCTTCAGAATATTACAGTTCCCTGTTCTCATTAGGTGACCCACCCATGGCAGCCACTGCTGCAAAATGACTCAATACTTTGACAGTGACTTCTTTCAAGGACCTCAACATCACTCACATACGTTTTCCAACACACACCCCGGGTATGATACAGGTACTGCTAGTGGAAGCACTTCAGCTGTTTCAAATGCTTTCAGTAGGTTACCCACAAATACACCACATGGATGACAGCACACATGGTATATAAATCTTCACTTTAATGTCAGTAGAGATACCATGTTGAGACCACATGTGCTTTTCTGAGTTTCTGAAAACATCACTTGGTGAGTGATTTTTAGAAAGATTTCATTGTCATGGGAGCATGGTATACTAAAAGTGCTTCCAAGACAAACCTTTCTACAACTTGAAGCTTCTGACCATACACTCGGATATCTGGTTGGCACCAGCTGATTTACGGCAATATGCCTCCATACATCTATCACTTATGGCTGGTGACTCTCCTGTGTTCATCCATGCTCTGACATCTTGTTTTTCATCTCACTAGCTGACATTTAACTTTTATATTCACTATAACGGTGTCCACAAGATAATCTGGTAACTGAATTTAGGAGCTTTAAACGTTTTTACGGCCACAGTTTTAATGTTTATTTCTTCTCAATTTAAATGTTCCCATTTGGTGTTCCTATCTAATAAGCACCTTTCATGCGTGGGTCATTGCCAGTGCCACCTGACTGGCTCCCCATGCCGGCGGCATGTAAAAAGCACCATCTGAAAGTGCCAGTGGTTTTGAGGAACAAATACAAAAAAAACACACATATAGAATACGACACAATGACACACACACACACATATACAATGGACTTCTTTTAGTTTCCATTTACGAAATCCACTCACTCACAAGGCTTTGGTCAGCTTGGAGCTATAGCAGAAGACACTTGCCCAAAGCGCCATGCAGTGGGACTGAACATGGTACCATGTGGTTGAGCAGCAAGCTTCTTACCACAGCCAAGCCTGCAGATGTATGTGTGTATGTGTGTGTCTCCTTCATTTCACATCATGTGATAGCCGTAGGTAAGCGTCACATTCAAGCAATGTCATTTATTTCTCATATTCTGCAAAAATATATTTGGCCATGGGGGATTATTACTTTGCTTGGATGCAGGCAAGGGTTGGTGACAGGAAGGGCATTTGGTCGTGGAAAATCTGCCTCAATAAATCCCATGCAGCCCATGGAAACACAGAAAATTGGACAAACAATGATACATACATCCATGCATGCATGTATGTATGTGTGTGTGTGTGTATTCCATTATTCAGTTTATTTTAAGATTTCTTGCCAATAGAAAAAGAACCAGTTTGTAACCTAGATCCAAGGCTCCTTCATTGGAATTTCAACATCAACAACAGGGTATTTTTGTATGTATGTATGTATATGTGCAGATTTGTATGTTTTGCTTTATGTATGTATTCTCATGCATATAGCTGCATATCTAGACATGCTCATATATATTTAAATGATAAACTTCTGGAAAGTTTTACAGATTTTTACAGTTCCAGTGATGGATTGGATCTGTAGTCTTTGAATTAGCTTTCTCCTTTCTGGTTTTGAGAAGCTTAATTTCTCAAGATTGGTATTTAGGCAGTGTGTTACATATCCCAATACCCCAATAATTACAAGTATAGACCTGAACTTGTAATCTGGATAGAGTAACTGCAGATTTCTCAATAGTTCAACATAGGTGTTCTCGTTTTCACTGATCTTCAGCTTTATGTTAACATCCACGGGACAGCTAATTTCCACAACTGTGCACAGTTTCTCTTCTCTATCCCAAATCATTATATCAGGTCTGTTGTGCTTACATTTTATTGGGGTCTTCACTGGGACATTCCACCAGTATTCCTCTTTACTATATGTGGCTATGGCTTCTACCATATTGTGGGTTCTTATTTCTCTGTCCTTGAGATTATCCTTATGTATGTATTTATGCATGCATGTACGCATGTATGTTCACAGAGTGCATTGCTTGTATTAAGCTTTCTGTACTCTGAGTTGAAATCTTGCTGAGGTCAGCTTTGTCTTTCATTGATTGTTCTTTTCTGTCTGTCTCTTTCTTTCTTTCTTTCTTTCTCTCTCTCTCTCCTTCTCTCTCACACACACACCTGCTCATGCACACACTCAAATTGGCTGTCGTTAAGCCTGATTCCATTTGAAGTTGAGATCTCAAGAATGTAAATATATGTGTGTGTGCAGAGAGAGAGAGAAAGGAAGGAAGGGGTTGATAGTAACTTCGAAATTTTACCAGCCGTTGGTTTTATCTAACGAAGCCAACGACGAGCGAAACTTCGAAGTCACTGACAACTCATTTTCCCTGTAAAAATACGTGTGATATTTAAATGTATTAATGATTTGGGTGATCTTCCAATTCAGTGTTAGTTTTTATATTTGTATAATAATATAGAAACGCATATACAAACACATACACACACGTATACAGACACATGCACACACGCGCACATTATACATGTACATCCTGATCAGAGATCGAGTAGACCCTCGCTTAAGGAAGTACTCAATACATTATCGACCTAGAGTCGATATTTATTATTAGCATTAGCTCAAGCGATGCCTTAAACAAAATGGTACATTTGTAAGGCATCGCCTTGTTAATAAAACACACACACACACACATAGGCATTGTGAGTGAGAGAGAGAGAGAGAAATCGATATAGATGTTTATCAATTCGTTTATTTGTTTATTTTGTAAATCAGAGCCTCCAAGAGCCTCTGCATTATTTATTAGTTTTCCTAATTTATCGAAGTTGACGCAGTCGCGCCTGCATGCACAAATATTCTCAGAGATGTGTGTGTGTGTATGTGTATGTGAGTACTTATATATATACGTGTGTTTGTGTGTCCCCGTTCATTTTGGCGTGCTGCTCATTATTTTGTTAATCTTTTCTGCCTTTTTTTTTTTAAATGGACATTATCGAAATAATTAGCTGTTAATTAAAAGCATTTTTCGTCGATGTCTCCTGTTTTTTTTCTGAAAGGGGAAATATCGAGAGCCAGACCCAAATGGTCATTTCCTTCGCCTCTTCTCTTTCTCTGTCGTTGTCTCTTTTAATAGACAGGATTCCATTGTTCGACTTTCTTGGGTTTCTGTAAACCATAAACATCGCCTAAATTCACATTGCGGTAGACGACCTCGTCTTCGAGGTGGTTCATAAACACACACACACACGCACACACAGAGGCATAACTACAGTTTGGTGCCCCGTCCACGATTCTGTTTCTTTATAACTTCCTGAATAATGAGTATTTTTTTTTAACGAAAATGTTCACCTATATGTTTTCAGGAGTGTAGATTAAGATTGTGTTGAGGTTGAGGTTTAAAAATAAATGTTATTTTTCTTAAGGAGTTTTATTTTCTCCACCCATCCTCCATTTAGACTATACTCGTATCTCTTTTCAAAATACAAACTTGTAAATGATATTTTATAGAAATACGTTTGCGAGGGTGTAGATTACGGAATGTTGATGTCTCGGGTACACGTGAATCTGAAAAAAAAGAAAAAAGGTGAAAAATGCTGAAGTTACTGGAACTGGTGGTAATGAAGTCACGGATTGCGGTAGAGAGATCCGAAATTCCTGCAAAAATTTCTTTTTTTTATTTTTCTTCTATTTTTAGATTTTATTAGCATAATCTAATCTACACTCCCGAAAATATATTTCTTTAAAATTCCATCAAAGAATATGAATTTTTCAGAAAATTATGAAGAAACTAAGTCAATGGGGCACCAATCTGTAGTTACGTCTATGTGTGTGTGTGTTTGTGTCTGTGTATGTGTACATACATACATACATACATAAGGAAAAGGTTGATAGTAACTTCGAAAATGCGGCTTAAATGCCATCGTGAGACTGCAACTTGGTGACTACTTCGAAGTTACTAACAATATTCTTATAAATGTATAAATATGGTACTCTACTGAAAAAGTACTGAATGATCTTTAGTTTAATATTCAACAAACAATATATCTATCTATACATATATTATGTGTGTGTGTGTGTGTGAGAGAGCTGGATGCATATTACCAATGTATGTGTTTACATTACATTTGCCTGTTTGTTTGGCAAGCTAATGTCTATATTATATTCATACGTACATACATACATTTATTCATATAAAGTTTTCTTTCATGCAGTCTAGTGGGGGAAAAAACACTTCCTGTTTTTGTCTTTAAAACTTTAAATTGCAGAGTGTGACATACCCCGACCTTAAAACATCGACCTCTGAGCCATTGTTTACGTTATGGTCTCATACACACACACACACACAGACACACATATAGACACATCACTCACCCGTATACACACACCTATGAATGTTAAGAGAGGAACGAGAGAGAGAGAGAGAGAGACGGTATAAAATGTTATTGTGTAAACGAATCGAAACTAAGCGAACTCGTTTCAGTGGAAACATTTCACCGAGCATAGAACTGTGTTTATACACACACACACGCACGCACATGCACGCTCACACACATACACACACACAGTTTTGTGGACGCAAATAGGAATATAGAACTCAAAACATGAGTACATGTATATACACTTTGATAAGTGTCGCCGCACGAAACTGTATAATATATTTAGTTTTTGTATCGATATATATTCTAGTCTAATCGTGTTTATCTATCTATCTGTCTGTCTGTCTATCTGTCTATCATATATATATATATATATATATATATATATATATATATAGAGAGAGAGAGAGAGAGAGAGAGAGAGGTATACATTTATGTGCATATGTTTGTGTGTGTAAGAACACATAGACACACACACACATCTTCGTATTTCCATACTGGCGTGCCTAAAATTCTTTGCTAAGTGAAGGTATATACCCCGACGTTAAAAACCCTTACAAAAACTAGTTTGGAGTCCCAATTTGATCCCTTATTCTCCATGTTCAAGATTGACGGGAAATTGAAAGGGTGTTTTCGGCTTCTCGTCATCATAGATACCGGGTAGATCGTTTTGGGTATTGTATTATTTTTGGTTCAGATGCACCCAGCTAAGGGGATGTTGTAAAGTATTCTACTCACTATCTCTAACTGATTAAGAATGCTGGTGGAAGCATGAACATCACAGATTCCCTTATCTTTTCTATTTTAATCCGGTGTTTATTAAGGAGAGTGTGGAATAATTTTAATTCGTTAAAAATTAAAATACGTTGAAATATAGAAAATTCGATAAGTTTTAATTTTGACTGGGCCTTGTGAATCTGGTGGTAATTGGAGCAACCATTTTGCTGGGACTTGACCGTCTGACCCCAGATAGATATTGAGTGGGGATACAAACATGAGGTGTTTGCCTCATCTTGGGGGAGTTTAAAGTGAACAACGAATGGTCGAGTATTGTGTCTTTGTGTCGAAATAACGAATAGTTCCTAAGTGGGGGTTCAAACGAGCTGGAGTTACACACACTCTCTCTCTCTCTCTCTCTCTCTATATATATATATATATATATATATATACTGTTGATGGTGTTTAGTTTCTTCTCCCGACGACATGGGTTCGAGTCCCTCTAAAAAAAGGTATAACGTTCCTTGTTTCATCCCTCCTGATGTGATAAAGTTAAGTTACAAGGGAATGTCCAGTTCGATTTAGTTGATTCATATCGGAAGGGAAACAACACCATTAGACAGTTCGTGACTACGTGTGTGTGTGTGTCTGTATGTGTGTGCGCGTGTGCATGCGGTTGTGTATGTGTTGCATTCGTTTATTGTGCACTCTCTCTCTCTCTCTTTCACACACACACACACACATCTATATAAGGGAAAAGGCAAAGTCGACGAACTGACAGAATCGTTAACATGTCTTTACGTTGAGTTCAATGGTCGACTTTACCGTTCATCCTCTCGAGGTCGATAAAATAAGTACCAGTTGAACACTGGGGTTGATATAATCTACCAGCTCCCTCCCCCGATATTGCTGCTGGCCATTTGCCAAAATTTGAAACTATTATTAGGGGAGAGGCGGAATGGAGTGTTTGTAAATTCAAATTTTCTTGCCTTTCTGTCCATCCGTCTTAAGTCCCTTGTGTCAGAATAACTCAATTGTCCGTTAAGGGTGTCCCTTGACATTGCTGACCTTTTATCTTCCGACACTCAGCCGAACTATAAATGTTTTGTTTTGAAGTATTTTAATCCTTTATAAATTCTAAACTACTTGAAATTTAATTCAGGTTATTTTTTAATTATAACTTAAATTACTTTTTAATTATTTAAAATTCAATGGTGTTGTGTAGCAATGGTTTCCCGCTCCCAGGGGCAAAGAAACTGTTGGCGTCTCTACCTTAATTAACAACCAAAATTAAATTTTGCGCCCTTTTCACACCTGCGCCGAGAAGAAGGGAAGGGTGGAGGCGGGGCATGACTTCAGATTAAAGTCAGGGATGTCTACCCACCCCCGACTTTATTTCTATATTAACTTTTTTTTTTAAATGAAAATCTTCAAAAATGTTTTCGAGGGTGTTGATAAATTTTTGGGGGAGAAGTTTCAGATCCGTCTTCCCCACCCCGCCCTGATTTCCTTACCATCAAATTTTGTAACTTTAGCATCTCTCTCTCTCTCTCCTCCACCTCTTATCCATGCCTATATTCTCCTGATAACTTGTCCCTTCTTGTTTTCCTTGTGTATCTTCCCCTTTTTTTCTATCTCTCTTGTCTCCCTCACATCTTCTCAAGACAGCTATCTCTGTCCCTCTGTCATACTCTAACTTCTTGCCTGGCAGACAGTCGCTTCTCTTGGCTCTGCTCTCTTTCTCACCTGAGAGGTCTTTTACGTGCAAGCTATTTGGCAACTCCACTGGTACTGGTGCTACGTAAAAAGCAGCCAGTACACTCCTGCCAACAGATGTTCAGTGATGACGACGATGATGATGATGGTGATTGCAAAAATGAGTGCTTTATTTAGAAGAATTTGATTTATAGTGGTAGTATGGGTGAGTGGGGGTCCGCGCCCGGGTGGCACTTTTAAAGGGGCACCACTGTTTGGGTCTGCTGTAGGCAATGTGTGTTTTTTTTTGTGGGGTCCGGGGGGAGCGACAAACGGAAGGGCCGCCCCGGGCGGCACATACTCTAGCTACGCTAGTGGTATGGGGTCATGCGCTGTAACAGCGTGTCACTGCATCAGCCATTTGTTGGTGATTCCCTATTCCTGACAAATGACACTTTTGCACCACTCAAGCAACAACCCTTCGACCCATGGGTCGGTTTGGTGTTGGTAGTCATTGCTGGTGAAGGGGGTTTTTTGAGGTCAAAGTGCAAATCCTAGCTCAACCTTTTTTAATCACATTTTACAACATGCAAAAGAAACGTTGGGTCTATTCTTTGACATGCTGGTCCCCACACAACACAGAATTGGATTTACAGATGAATTATAATCTTACGGTACCCGGCCAGTTCTGTTGTCCTTCGCATTGATGAGCCTAGATTCTGATAAATTCTATAACTAACTCCTCTCGCTATATATACATGTGTGTGTGTGTGTATTCCTCGTCATTCAACATTCATTTTTCCATGTGTCACTCGTTATTCATTAAGGAAGATTTTTCTACAACCGGATATCCTTGTTGCCAATCGTCATTTGTTTACAAGTCCATGCAAGGTAATATTTTCCCATAGCCATAGGTCTTGTTTTTTGTTTGTTTCTTTCACAAAAGACTGGCAACGAAGAGCATCGCTTCTATGACGGTGTTGCTCCTTTACAACCATCATGTGATCTCAAGACAAGGATACACACACACACACACATCGTCCATATTCACTACCCACATACGTATTGGCACTAACTTCGTCTATACTCTCTACCCCTTCATACATATACACATACCCCCACACACACACATACAGACGCCGTCTGTCTTCATTCTTTCACACACACACACACTAATCTGAGACACACAAATATTTTGTCTACAGTTAATCTTTCTCATTCATATAACATGATCATACACACATACTTCTATGGAGCCAACAAAGTGCTAGAAAGAACAGCCAAATTTTCCTCCACACACTGCCATCTAAAATAAAACGGCAAGGCCTTATTGGTTAAGGTAGTCCAAGATATATTGTGCCTGGAACTAAAAGTCGGGATGGTCTCGGCTAGAGTGCCTTTCATTATGGGTTTCTTCGATGAAGGTTTAATGCCGAAGCTAAAATATCAACATGCTTACACTTTCTCTCTCTCTCTCTCTCTCTCACACACACACACACACCCGTCTCAATTCATTATCTCCCTTCCATAAACACCCATAGACACACAAACATGTACAAAACAAACATTCACACACACATACATCATTCGGTCTAATTCCACTATTTCCCATTGATATGTATTAACACACACACACACACACGTCATTCACTGTCGACGATTTAATACTGTAATAGGCGACCATGTGCGTGTATTTGTGTATATGTGTGAGAGAATAGGAGAGAAAGAAAGAGAGATTATGAATACGTAAAAGAGAGAGAAGGACATGGTATAAAAGACAAATGGATGGATGTACATGTATATGTGTGTGTATGATTGTGGTTATGTATGTAGGGAAGTAGATGTGCTTGTATGTGTGTGTGCGTGAGCATGTACGACTGTATGCCTTATTTTCTAAAGCGATTTCCAAACGAAACAGACTTAGAAAGTTTTTAATTAATAAATACTAATTATTCAAAATGAATAACTAATCTAATGAACGGCAACAAGTTTGGATGGATACAGTGTTATATGCAGTGGTGACACCAAAGTCAAGTCTCTCTCTCTCTCGTATATATATATATATATATATATATATATATAAATTATATGTATTTCTTCTATCTTCATGAATAATAATTCTTCGAATAGAATAAATGGGTTAATAGAAACCAATGTAGCAAAGAACACAAAATAACTTTGGTGTTCCTGTTTTTAAGGCAGGAAGTCCTTGAAATTTTGGGTATTTGAGTATATTTAAAAATTTAAGGAATGGAGAAAACGCATGTAGGAATAAAGTATGCAATTATAACATGCGTTTTCTCCATTCCTTAAATTTTTAAATATATATATATATATATATACATGTGTGTGTGTGGTGGGGGGTTCATGCGACTGTTGAAGAGATCCAGATGCTAGTAATGATTTTGACAATGTAAGGCTATGCTATCCTCACCCAATTCTTCCTTCTGTGGAGGTGGGCGTGGGTGGATATATGTACCATAACCCAGTTTTCCAGTTTCAAACCCTTCTGTCTTTGCATGTGGTTTATATATATATATATATATATATATATATATATATATATGCATTCACACACACACACACACACACACACACAAACACACACACATATATAAAAAGAGGAGGTTGGAAAAAGTTTTTGGTATCATTTAGCCACCATTACACGTGTTTCATTTTCTGATAGGAGTTACAAAATTGTATGTGTTGGAGAAACATGTAGGAAATAGAGAATTAAATGCTTCACATAAATATGACATTTACTTATGGAATTGGAATACTGGAATAAGCAGATGTGCTTGGAATTTTAGTCCTGCCTATACATTGATGTGTGTGTGTGTGTAAAATGGGCTTCTTTTAGTTTCTGTCTGCCAAATTCACTCCCAAGTCAGGGCTATGGTAGAAAACGCTGAAGGTGTTACACAGTAGGACTGAACTTGAGACCATGTGGTTGGCAAGTAAACTTCCTGACCACACAACCATACAAATTAAACAAAATCTCTATTATACCTAAGCAGTGTTGTTTAACTGGTGGTTTTTCCATGTTAGCATGGGTTGGACGGGCTTCTTTCAGTTTCCGTCCACCAAATCCACTCACAAGGCTTTGGTTGGCCTGAGGCTATAGTAGAAGACACTTGCCCAAGATGCCACGCAGTGGGACTGAACCTGGAACCATGCGGTTCGTAAACAAGCTACTTACCACACAGCTACTCCTGCACCCATGTTTGTTTAATTTATATATATGTGTGTGTGTGAATATCACTGGTGGTGGTGCCATGTAAAAAGCACCCTGTACACTCTGTAAAGTGATTCACATTAAGGAGAACATCCAGCTATGGAAACCAAACCAAAATGGACATTGGAACCTGGTACAGCTCCAGGCCTTGCCAGCTCCGGTGTAACCGTCCAACCCATGCCAGCATGGAAAATAGATGTTAAATCATGGTGATGATGATGATGATATGTGTGTGTGTGTGTGTGTGTGTATATATTCAGCTTCCTGTCTGTCTATCTGTCTGTCTGTCTGTCTGTAAAACTGAGTCTGCATCAGTTGTTACTCAGTTTTTTTTCGTTTTTTTTTTTTCGTCTTCTGTTGTTTCAGGTGTGATGTGTGTATGCAATATTGTTTTCCTTTGCATGTATATATACATACATACATATATATATATATATATATATATATATATATATATATATATACCCTTGCATATGTGTGTGTGTTTGTGGTTGCATGCGCGTGTCCTATATTATTTTTTGTTTTACTTTTATCTGTCTATGCCACTTGAGAAGCGCCACGCATGAAGCTTTTGGCCCTTGAGTCACTTTCTAACTTCTGCTGATTAATAATAAGGAATGGTTGTGTGGTAAGTAGCTTGCTTACCAACCACATGATTTCAGGTTCAGTTCCACTGCGTAGCATCTTGGGCAAGTGTCTTCTACAATAGCATCAGGCCGACCAAAGTCTTGTGAGTGGATTTGATAGACGGAAACTGAAAGAAGCCCGTCATTTGCATATATATATATATTCCACTTGCGAAGACCTGTTGAGGCAAGTGAAATCGAAATCGAGTTAAATTCGACGACTGGCACCCATGCCAACGTTGTCTCCCTCATTGGACACGAAACTCAGCTTGCGAAGACTTATTGGAGCAAGCGAAAGCGAAATTGTGATGGCACCTGTGCCCGCGGCATGTGTAAGGACTTTCGAGCGAGATGGTTGCCAGTGCCCCTGGACTGGCTCTTGTGCGGGTGGCACATAAAATACACCATTTTGAGCGTGGCCGTTGCCAGTACCGCCTGACTGGCCTTCATACTGGTGGCACGTAAAAGCACCCACTACACACTCTGAATGGTTGGCGTTAGGAAGGGCATCCAGCCGTAGAAACTCTGCCAAATCAGATTGGAGCCTGGTGTAGCCATCTGGTTTCACCAGTCCTCAGTCAAATCGTCCAACCCATGCTAGCATGGAAAGCGGACGTTAAACGATGATGATGATGATGATATATATATGTGTGTGTGTGTCTGTCTGTCCGTTACCCCCCCCCCCCCATGGTTTAACAACCGATGCTGGTGTGTTTACGTCCCCGTAATGTACCGGTTCAGCCTAAGAGAACGATAGAATAAGTACTAAGCTTACAAAGAATAAGTCCTGGGGTCGATTTGTTCGACTAAAGGCGGTGCTCCAACATGGCCACAGTCAAGATGAATGAAACAAATAAAAGAATATACACAGAGAGAGATATATATATACATAGAGAGAGAGAGAGAGAGAGATACGGTTGTGTATTTTTCTACTGTTTTGCATTTGATATATATATATATATATATATATATATATATATATATATGCATGTGCGCGCGCGCGCGAGTATCGTATACTCTTTTACTTGTTTCAGTCTTTTAACTGCGGCCATGCTGGAGCACCGCCTTTAGTCGAGCAAATCGACCCCAGGGCTTATTCTTTAGAAGCCTAGTACTTATTCTATCGGTCTCTTTTGCCGAACCGCTAAGTTACGGGGACATAAACACACCAGCATCGGTTGTCAAGCGATGTTGGGGGGACAAACACAGACACACAAACACATACATACATATATATATATACATATATACGACGGGCTTCTTTCAGTTTCCGTCTACCAAATCCACTCACAAGGCTTTGGTCGGCCCGAGGCTATAGTAGAAGACACTTGCCCAAGATGCCACGCAGTGGGAATGAACCCGGGACCATGTGGTTGGTAAGCAAGCTACTTACCACACAGCCACTCCTACGCCTATTGTATATATATATATATATATATATATATATATATATATATATATATATGTATATGTATATGTATATATATATATATATATATATATATATATATATATATATATATATATATTTGTCTGCTGCCTCTCTGTACCCAAATAAATCCGTGAGTGTGAAATGTCCGTATGCGTGTGTGTTTGTCAGTGATTTCAAAGCTGGAATTGGTAAAATCTCACATGGAACTGGTGCTTCTTTTTCCATTGGCCAACAACGCTAAAGCATGCGGAGAGAGCGGTAGTGGTGGTGGTGGTGGTGGTGGCGATGTTAGTGAGGTTTAAACGTTGTCAGATGCTAACCTTATGTTTTACTTTTTTATTTTCTTTCTCTCTTCCTTTCTTCTCTCATTCTTCTTTCTTTCTCAATCAGTCAATCAATCAATCACAACGTCCGCGGGGAGAAAGGAAGGATTAGTAAATTGGATGTTGTTGTTGTTGTTGGTGGTGGTGGTGGTGACGTTACCTTTATCTCTTCGACTCTTGTTTCATGAAGGAACCCAGTTTTATTGCTCGACCCTGGTTATCCATCCTACCCCTATCTCTTTCCCCACCCACAATTCTTCCCTTCCCCCTCACACTCTGTTTGTTTCTCTCCTCCTCCTCTCTCTCTAATTTATTTTCATTTCTCTTTTCTTTTATCTCCCTCCTTCAATTTCTCTTTCACTCTCCATCCCCCTTCTCATATTCTTTAGCCCATGGTCATTCCTGACCGAACAGGACCAAGATCAAAGGCATTCCCACCGTGGTCTTCCACTCTGTCTCTCTTTTTCCTCTTTGCACACTCTTCTTTGAGCACTGTGCTTCTTTGTCAAAGAGGACATAGAAATTTGGCTCTTATTTTTAGCAGATCAAACACCCACATATCGGCTTCTTTCGTCACCCCCCCCCCCCCACTTCCTAAATGATGAAGAATAACCAAAGACGGCACCAAAATGTTATTCTTTTATTTACATTTTCGCTTCTCTTGTTCGGAATTCTTGAGATTCGCTTTTACTATTTTCCTTCATCACCGTTCATCGTTCCAGAGTTTGTTCAGTAAATACCAGTAAAATACTCGGGATACATTCCTTCAACAATGACGGCCCCAAAACCTTTTTTCCCGTATTTCGTTTCGCGTATCGTTAAAGGGAATCTGTTTTGTGCCGTTTTTTTTTTCTATTTCATGTTTACGTGCGCATATAAGCGTGTTTATAAGTGTGCATGTATATATATATATATATATACTCCAGAGGCTGTGAAGGCAAGACGAACTACTAGCGTTCTACCTCAGATTTGCGTTTGGCCGTACGGCTTTTGAATGTTGTTTTCACTGTCCATTTTTTCCTGTCTTGGTTTGTGTTTGCCACCTTGGAATCCTCTGTGTAGTGAGTTGATCCACTACTCAGGAAGAGACTATTCTAGAGTACGTTCTGTCTTATCTTCGAAACGTCTAGATAGAATAGAGACAGCTGATGAAGGGATATTCCAAGTGGCTTTCCGTTTTCCTATGTGTTCGTTCCGTTGTCTGTAGTTTATTGTTCTAACGTCCTGTACCCTGATATGCATATATATACACATGTAGATGTAAGTATGTGTGTATACATGTATATATATTCTTTGTATTATTACATTATTGAACGCACACGTCCTTTTTTGCAAGTAAGTCTACTATATATATATATATATATATATATATATATATATATATGTATGTATGTATGTATATACACACACACACGTATGTGAGATTGCGTTTAGGTGTGTATAAATGTGTGCATGTATATGTGTGTGATTCTGTAAATGCTTGTTTGGATAATTGTATTTATGATATATATGTATGTACATACGTAATTTTCTCTTGTGTGTGTACAGATGTATATATATATATGTGTGTGTGTGTGTATGAATGTGCAGATGTACGTATATATATATATGCATGTATATATTATGTATATGTACATACACAGCAACACCAGCATTAATTTCCTTCTCTATTTGTAAACATTCGTGTGCGGATGTATATATATGTCTATACACAAGGTGTCTCTATTTTCCTCTTGAGTATGTAAACACACTTTTACTGATGTATATTTGCATGTACGCAAGCCACGACTAGTTTCCTCTGGTGTGTATAAACACGTTCGTGCGGATGTATATAAATAAGCAGGCATTACAAGTCTCGTCTCGCTCTTCTGTGTGTATATGACCACACATACACACACACACACACACACGCATGTAGATCCAATTTGTGGTATATGGCTTTCGATTGAAGACCACAAACTATAAATGGAAAATAGTTATTGTAAGCAGTCGGTATTAATATATATGAAGAAAATGGAATTTCACAGTTTTAATTTTTCAGAATCATATATCCGTAATATTTAAACATCTAATTGAATTTTGGTAAATTTTCAGATTAACACCCGCACGATTTTCACTAGGGGGTTAGGGCTAGGTTTTAGGGTCAGGGTTAGGGAATTCCGTCCCTAACCCTAATCCTAACACCCTAGTGAAAATCGTGCGGGTGTTAATCAGAAAATTTAGCTGATTTTTTTTTTTTTTTTTTTTTTTTTTTTGTTGATTGAAAAATAATTTCGAAAAAGTTAAAAACGAATAATCGATGATAGTGGCGGCGGTGGTGGTGGTGGTGGTGGAATTTAGAATTTGAAAGTTTTTTTTATTTGTTTTCTTCTAAAGCGAAATCGAAATCTCAGTTGTTGAAAACAGCGGAATCCTAAGAAATTGAAAAATAAGAATTGTGGGGCCGTCTATTGGATACGTCCATCTGGACATTACTGAATATAAGTGTCAATGTTTTCATTTTCTTTTTGTAATCAAACCGAATGGATGTCTCCGTGTGTATGTGCGTGCGCGCGGAGAGTGATATTCATTGTCAGTAGTAGTATCGTTGCATTGCTGAAAACTGGGTCTTTTGATCCACTTGTGGCAACATTCTTGGACAGTAACCACTGTTCTTTGCCTTTTCCTCTTCTCCCTAATTGCAGTTGGAGCGGCCCAGGAAGTGAAAACGACAGTTGAAGTTGGGTCGGGTGTGAGAATATGAATGAAGAACGAGAGGTGGCTTATCTGTTCACCAATCAAGGTGTGTGTTAAACACACACACACACACACACACACACACACACACACACACACACACGCACGTTTGTGATGTTGAACGTACTTCAGAGTAGATTCAACTTCATCATGAACCAAAAAACCCAGGCTCTGCACAGTTGCTCAGATTGCTAAAAACAGCAGCTGAACCCTTTCTCGAATTATACCCTACTATCACAAAGAAGTATACAAAAGAGAGGATGGTCACAGTCGGAATACCCCCGATCATATGTTCCACTGACTCACTTATGGCCTGGGGCTAAACAACTAAGCTCATTAACTGCATCAGCCGGGTTGGTGGTCTTGTTATCTCTATTCTAGCTTTTGGTGGAGTAGAAGAGGTTAGAAAGGGTCAAGTGGTGAAGACATTATTTCGGCCGAGCTAAAGGCATCTGGAAAATATTAAACTGCGGTCAGAGAAAAACTATTGTTCCACCGTGGGAAAAGTTCTGTCGCAGTGTTAATTTAAATTTAGCTATAGTGGATCGAATCCACTTCATGCTTGCAAGATCCACTACATATATATATATACCAGCGTAGGAGGTGTCAGCGATGATAGTAGGGGGCATCGACGAACCTCATTGACATCTTTAACATAAAGAAAAACAAAGCCAGGCAGCAAGCCTTAAAAATAATCTCGGGATTTTACAAAACCTGTCGTTTTCCAGCAAGAAGGAAATGGAAGTTGTGATGTTCATGTGTTTCTCAAAGTGTCAATGGAATGTTGGTTGGCAGTGAAACTAAAGGGAGACAACTAGAGGTAGAATTACAAGCTAGCTTGGAAACACTGCTGGGAACTTTCTGTTTTGTGGTACTTCTCATGGCGTATTGTGTGAGTGTATATATACTAGAAGTTCCCAAATTTTTCATTATCAGGGACCCCTTTTATTTAAATGAGTTTTCCCACGGACCTCTTTTAGTATGCTTATCCTTGTGTATATATATATATATATATATATATATATATATATATATATATATATATATATATATATATAAGGATAAGCATTAGGAAGTGTATGTGGCCATAGAAACCATTGCAAGACAGATGCTGGAGCATGATGCGGTCTTCATAGCCAGCAGATCCAACTCGTGGAACAAGGACATCAAATGATGATAATACACATATTTTAACATAAATTAACTTGTCTAATTCGAAGATGTTGCTTGTATTTTTTAGACTGCTGTTGGTGATGTGACAGCTGACCTGATCGATGAAGTAACATTGGGAGTGTGTTTTGAAGTGCACCGGTCAGCAAAAATTGGAACCTTATTTTTAGGGGATACAGATCCATGGTAAGTAAATTTGGGTTTCTTTCTTTCTTATTCGGGGGATATTTTTGAGGTGTTTACTGCATCTAGACTCCATAAACAGTGAGAATGTATCAAAAGTAAAGGATTAGAACAGTTTCTAATCCTTTACTTTTAATAGACAGACAAACCCAACTCAGGGTCAACCATTATCTAATAATTGTGTTGGTGGAGTAAAGATTGTTTGTCAGCATAACATGGCAGTCCTGGTTTTGGACGAATGTTGCTGTAATTTAGCCCCAGGAGACATCACCTCCAGCTGGCTATATGACATGATCTGTGGCTAAATTACAGCAACATTCGTCCTAAACCAGGACTGCCATGTTATTTTGGCAAACAATCTTTACTCCAAAGTACTGTTACTTAATATCTCTCGTTGTGAGATTTAGAAATAGTAATTTTCTAATTGTGTTGGTATTTAGAAATTCTGGGTTAGTGTCCAGAGTTTTGTATAATGATTAGGAGCGATGGGGCAGCACTGTGTATATAGATCTACCCTGGTGGTATAACAGGGTGGAAGTCTGGGCTTGGCAGCCTTAGAAGGTAGCTTGACTAAGAGAAGAGCAACTCTGAACATTAAGCCTCACTTCCTGTGAGTGCTTGTGAAGAGACAAATGCTAACAGAATCAACCCTAATAATAAAGAGATCATGAAAACACAACAAATGGGTGCAGCAAATAGTGGTGGTTGTGTTTGAGGCCTTCACTGAGAGACAGGCACAGCCACCACTTGTCTGGGATTTCAACTACAACCATCACTCATCCATTGAGTTGTAGCTGTGGTCCCAGCTCAGTATGACCATTAGCAGTAGAATCCATCAAGTGTTGTATGTGGGTCTAAATCTTGTCATTGGCCTGCACAGTCCAATGGGAAACCATATTGTTCTACTGTTACTAGTCATCCAGCTTCAGTTGTTGACACTATGAAGTTCCACAACTCTCATAGTGTTTTCAAGTAATTAAAGTCAGTTGATGAATCGCCATTTCTATCAACTGGCAGTAACTGGATTAGTTGACCCTAGACTGACCGTCAGTGTTTACTGCCAGTACCAGTGGACTAACTGGGGTTGATGTAATAACCAACTTGTGGCCTCATTCTTCTGTTAGAAATAATTATGTTCCCCATGTGCCGGTGGCACATAAAAAGCACCCACTACACTCTAGGAGTGGTTGGCGTTAGGAAGGGCATCCAACTGTAGAAACATTTCCAGATCAGATTGGAGTCTGGTGCAGCCTTCTGGCTTTCCAGACTCCGGTTGAACCATCCAACCCATGCTAGCATGGAAAACAGACGTTAAATGATGATGATGACTAAATGTGAATATGTGTATGTCTTGCAGAAAAAAATTGAAATATTCTCGAAATGCTTAATTACCATTTGTTTCTTTTATTTTCAGGTCTCATAAAGAACATGGTAAGTTAGAAAAGTCGTGTGTCAGTGTTTCATATTGAAAATTATATTAAATATATTTGTATTTAAGTGTGGCTGTGTGGTAAAAAGTTTTTACCCCAACCCCATGGTTTTGGGTTCAGTCCCACAGCATGGCACCTTGCGCAAGTGTCTTCTGCTATAGCCTCAAGTTAACTAAAGGTTTGTGAGTGGATCTGGTTGATGGAAATCAAAAGAAGCCTGTTGTATATACTTACACACACACACTCACACACACACACACACACACGTGTATGTGTGTTACTGTCATCTTGTCTTGAGATTGCATGAAAGTTGTAAGTGAGTATCACCACCATGCAAGTGGTGTCATTCATTTCTGATTTTTTTGTGGAAACCTGTCCAGCCATAGGGAAATATAATCCTACTTAGAAACAGTGAGTGTTGGTGACAGGAAGGGCATTCCACTATAGGAAATCTGTCTCAACAAATTCATCTGACCCATGTAAGCATGGAAAAGTGGATGACAAAGCAATAATTATGGATAATGGTATTTAAAACTGGCAATAAATATTTCAGTTGATCCAATCAACAGAATGGCCTGCTTGTGAAATTAATGTGCAACTGGCTGAGCACTCCACAGACATGCTTACTCTTAACACAGCAAGATTCTGCGTGACACACCTAATGTGACAAGGCTGGCCCTTTGAATTACTGGTACAACTCATTTTTGCCAGCTGAGTGGACTGGAGCAACGTGAAATAAAGTGTCTTGCTCAAGGACACAATGTGTCGCCGAGAATTGAACTCACGACCTTAGAGTCATGAGCCAAATATGCTAACCACCAAGCCACATGCTTTCAATGCTATTTAACCCTTTTGATAGAATCCTGGCTGGAACCGGCTCTGGCTCTGAGTACAAATGTCTTATTTTCATAAGTTTTGAATTAAAATCTTCCACCAAACGTTAGTCACAATTTATGTTCCTAACACTAGCTTAATGATAATTAAGTGATTTTACTAAATTCTTTGTTATATTTAAAATTAATTGAAAGAAACACAGAACATCTCAAAATAAATACCTTACGCACCCTCTATATATATGTGTGTGTATGTATATACTGGGAGATGTGGCAATTTGCTGTACTTGATAAGACATGTCAAGCTAAGTAAAATTGCTCTCTTCCCCTCGTGCAGGCTTGTTCTTTCAGGTGCCAGTGCCACACAAAAAGTACTTGTGCCGGTGCTGTATTAATGCAGCCATGTTGGTAGCACATAAAAAGCACACAACACACTTTGTCAAGTTGTTGGCATTAGGAAGGGAATCCAGCTGTAGAAAACATGCCACAGCAGACAATCGGAGTCTGTGCAGCTCCATGTCAAACCGTCCAACCCATGCCAACATGGAAAACGGACATTAAACAATGACATATTTATTTTATTTTTACTCTGAAAGTGTGGAGAGAGAGAGAGAGATTTTTGTTTATATTAATAAGTATTGCTTGATTGTGTGTGTATGTATATATACATATGTGTGTGTGTATATATTTATATGTGTGTGTGTATATATATATATGTGTGTGTGTATATATATATATATATATATATATATTTATTTATACTGTTTTTTTACTTTCTTTCAAAGAAATTGTCTACAAATCTGGGGTTGATGTATTTGGTCAAGTGCCGACAAAAAAACAGTTTGAATGCACATGTCCCAACTGCCAGCGACACCTAGCAGCGTCACGATTTGCTCCACACTTAGAAAAATGTATGGGTATGGGCAGAAATAGTTCCAGAATAGCAAGTAAAAGGTAAGACGCATTTCAACAATTCCTTATTGATATCATATTCATTCTCCCCAATACACTTGCTGCTCAGTTTGTAATGAATCTGGGCTTCAGATTTATCTCCCATGTCTTTCATGCTAATAACTGTCATGAATGCCAATGACATTTCTCTTCACTAAAGATGTAATTTTTAATGCTTTAACCCTCTGCCATTCAGATCATTCTGTCAGATTAATCATTTATTATCTCATAACTTCAAGATTTTGATAATGTGATATTGTAGGGTAAGTGTGAGTGGCTGTGTGCTAAGTAGCTTGCTTACCAACCACATGGTTCCAGGTTCAGTCTGCACTGTGTGGCACCTTGGGCAAGCCTCTTCTACTATAGCCTAGGGTCAACCAAAGCCTTGTGAGTGGATTTGGTAGACAGAAACTGAAAGAAGCCTGTCATATATATGTGTGTGTGTGTATGCATGTGTGTGTGTTTGTGTGTCTGTGTTTGTCCCACCACCATTGCTTGACAACCGATGCTGGTATGTTTAGTCCCTGTAACTTAGTAAAATGAGACCGATAGAATAAGTACCAGGCTTACAAAGAATAAGTCCTGGGGTCGATTTATTTGACTAAAGGCAGTGCTCCAGCATGGCTGCAGTCAAATGACTGAAACAAGTAAAAGAATAAAAGAATATTTGGGTTGGATATCCATCCTAAATATTAACAGTACCTGTTTTTTTATATTTGCACAGGCCATATTCTGCCTCTCA
Source organism: Octopus bimaculoides (assembly GCF_046866305.1). Lineage (NCBI taxonomy): Eukaryota > Metazoa > Mollusca > Cephalopoda > Octopoda > Octopodidae > Octopus > Octopus bimaculoides. Next base: position 165,127,666 of record NC_142930.1, read on the forward strand.
CACCTGCCCTACAATATTATTCTAAAAATAAACAATTGCATCATCGAAATCTCAATACTACAAGATAAAGGATAAGTAATTCAAAACGAGCAAATAAATAAGTATTAGAATAATCTCAACACTAAAAGCATTTTTTACTCCTCAGTTTTCCCCATAAAATTTTCCCCTTTAGTAAAATCTGTTTCCATGACTTGAGTGTTTTTTCTAAGAAATATTGTAACTAGTTTCAGTTGGTATGAAATTTATTGTAAGCCATGTTGAATGCAACAGCAATCCTGTCCCACATGTTCATTTAGTTCCAGTGTCTGTGCTATCTCTTCTTAATGCTTTATTTCGTAATTAATTTACCAGAATTGCTACGACAACATTGAAACGGGACAGTGATGAGAGTCTGGACGATGACAATGACAATGATTGGACCTACCCAGATAAGAAAAGTAAGTTTGGATTATTCTAATGTATTTCTTTGTTTGGCCCCTAGGGAGTTTGTACTTCCTATGTAATGCATTTGTTTGTTTGGGTGTTCAAGTAACTTAAGCTGGTAACTCAGCTCTCATTGTCCATTGAAGATTTTTGAGAAAACATTTGAAATGTGGAAGCAAAGCATAGAATGAAGAGATTTTAAATAAACCTAACAATGATAATGTTTGAGTTATTTAGAAGAATGATGATGTCTGGGTAATATTCTGTATGATATGAAGAAGAGGAATAGGTAGGAAGTCCATACAGAAGGTACCACCATCATCATCATCATCACCACCATCATTATTATATTGTCATTATTATCATCATCATCATCATCATCATAATTAGTGTTTCATGTCCATGTGCCATACTGACATAGGTTTGACAGGATCCAACAAGTCAAAGGACCACATTGTGCTCTTGTGTCTCAGTTTTGGCATGGTTTCTATGACTGGATAGTCTTCTTAATGCTAAAAGATGTACAAGGTCGCTTTTTCATGGCAGCAGCATTAGTGAGGTTACCATGTATCTTGCAAGTCTAAAGATCCCTTTGATGAGATGAATTGCAGAGGGAGGGGAGGTGGCTTTTATGTTGGGTGTTGAGAGGTTAAAGTATGATAGCAGGATAGGAACATAAAAGTAGTTGATTGAGCTTCTCTTGCTTACTAGATCTAATTCAAAGAGGAGGAGGGGGTCTCTGAAAACATAGTAAACAGACCAAAGAACAGGATGAATAAAGTTCAGGAAGATATTACGTCTGTTGGCAACCAAGACACTCTTTCTCCGAGTATGGTAACAAAGTATGGGCATTGAATGTTGAGGATGTGTTAAAGCTTGAGAAGAAATGAAGCATATGCACTCCACTGGGTGTGTGATGTTAGTGTGTATGAATGATTAGATGTAGATGGGATGAAAGAAAGACTTGAGATCCAGCTTGGAATAATTGCAGACTCCACTCTGTAAAGTGGTTGGTGTTAGGAAGGGCATCCAGCCATGAAAATCATGCCAAAGGAGACAATTGGAGCCCTAGTGCCGTCCTCTGGCTTGCCAGCTTCTGTCCAACTGTCCAACCCATGCTAGCATGGAAGACGGATGCTTAATAATAATGGGTGGGGGCTCCACTCAGAGGCCAGATGGCAGTGTTAAGGGATATGTTGAGTTGAGTCTGCTCCTTAGATTTTTGAATTCATCAAATGGTAGTGAGAAAAGCATGAACATCACAGAGTCCCAATCTGTCCTTTACTTTAAATTAATGTAACAAGAGAACAATAATAGTGAGGTGAGGTTTTGTTTGGTGGGTAAGGGGTGGAGTTTGAGGTCAGTCAGCTGTCCACCACTTAGGATTTTAGGGTTTTGTAAATATCCAACATTTTTATGGTAGAATCTGTTTCGAATGTTTCAGGAAAGAAAAACAAGAAAGAGAAAAGTTCCACAAATAATGGTCCAACAAGAAAAGCAAAAACCAATAAAACGAAAAATGGTGAGTCTTTCTTTTCTCTCCTCCCTCCCCCTCTCTCTCTCTCTCTCTCACTTTCTTCCTCTCTCTCTCTCATTCCATTTCTCCCCTCTCTCTGTTTTATTGTCTTTTATTCTCTCCTCCTCACTCTCTCTCCCCCTCTCTGTTTCACTCTCTCTTCTTCTCTCTCTCTTTCATTCTCTCCTCCTCACTCTCTCTCCCCCCTCTCTGTTTCACTCTCTCTTCTTCTCTCTCTCTTTCATTCTCTCCTCCTCACTCTCTCTTCCCCCTCTCTGTTTCACTCTCTCCTCCTCACTCTCTCTTCCCCCTCTCTGTTTCACTCTCTCTTCTCTCTCTGTTTCATTCTCTCTCTCTCTTCCTCTCTTTCCAGCTCTCTCAATCAGGTGATTTTGTGAATCTCTCACATAAAACTATTAATTTCCATTGTTGATGTTATTTTCTTTTATGAGATGGAAATGACCACCACTGATGATACCTGCCCATTGGTCTGTTGTTCTCTGACACTCAACCAGTCTGTGTATCAGCCGATATACCTGACCTTTTCGCACCAAGATCAGTGAAACAGTGTGTGAAGAGGAGGAGGAGGAGGAAGAGGAATGGCTAAACAGATAAATTTAATGACTTCTGTTGTTAGCAATGTATTATGTTTTTAATTACTAGCTTTAAAGCTAATTACTATCGTTGTTTTCTCCAGGTGAAGCTTCTCCAGATAGTGTCACAAATTATGAAAATATGTCCCTTGGTAAGTAAACATCATCATCATTCAACGTCTGTTTTCCATGCTGTCATGGGTTGGACGGTTTGACCGGAGCTGGCAAACCAAGAGCTGGACCAGGCTCCATTTTCTGTTTTCACATGGTTTCTACTGTTGGATGCCCTTCCTAATGCCATCCACTTTACAGAGTGTGCTGGGCACTTTTAATGTAGCACCAGCATTTTTTACAAAGCACCAACACCCGTGCTTTTTATGTGGCACCAGCACTGGTGCTTTTTTCATAGCACTATCAATGGCAGGGTCACCAAGTACCTTGCAAGACAAAAAAAAGCAGCCTCTGTTTTGCTATTCTTTTAGAAATCCCTAAAATATATTATTTTATAACAAGTAGAAAGATATTTTTTTTTACAACATGTAAATACTGAAGAGTATATATAAAGGATAAAATCCTTTTAAGAGCAGAAAAATTTTCTGGCAACCATCCATGAGGATTGAACTCCAGTATCAGGTTGGAGTGCTCTACCTTTTAAGCTAAACTGCTGACTGGCGAATTCTTCTGCAATTTTAGAAGTTATAAAGTCATCCAGAAATGCTAAATGTTATATAGATTATGTCATATGTAAACAAACATAAGTTTGTTTTTGAAGCATTGAAATGTATTTTAGAACAAGTAGAAAGATATATTGTTTCAACACGTAAATACTGAACAATATATTTAAAGGATAAAATCCTTTTAAGAGCAGATAAATTTTCCAGCAACCAGCCATGAGGATTGATCTCACACCCCTCCAATATCCAATTGGAATGCTCTACCATTTAAGCTAAACTACCAACCAGCAAATTCTTCTGCAATTTTATATATATTGTTCAGTATTTAAGGGTTGGAAAAGTATATCTTTCTACTTGTTCAACAATACATTTCAGCGCTTCAAAAAAAAACTTATGTTTGTTTACAATATGACGTACTCTATGTTATTTTTTGTATTTATTTAGTGGTTTATTTATTTTGACTGTGTTACTGCTAGTGAAAATACCAACAGCTCTATGAAATGGTAGATCAGTCAAATACTTCAGGCCTTCTATATTTACAGTAGATAACTTATTTGTGATTGTTGAGTATACTGTAATTAGCACAGTGTACTTCATTAACCTGTATGTTTTTTCTACTGACAGTCATCACTCTCTGTCCCTTGAGCTACTTTTATTGTCGCCCATCACTTACCTTTGCCATTGTCCACCTGCTGTTGCCCGTGTCATTACTTTAGTAACTCTATTTCTACCCTTTAACTCTTGCTTCTTTTTCTACTACTGCCAGCCATCACTCTCTCTTCCCTAGGCCACTGCTATCTCCTACACTTGCCATTTTTTACCTTTGCTACTGCCCATCACTCCTCTCTCACATCTTCACCTCAATAACACTGTCTCCACCATCAAACTCTTGCCCCAAAACTGTGGTCTTCCTTCTGTCATCATTCTCTCACCTTCTTCTCTACCTGGCCACATTACCTTATACATACTGAGGTACTGGTTACTCTTTTACACTTACAGTATACAAGGCATTCACTCTGGTGCTGCTGCCATAACAAAATCTTCTCTTTTCCTATGAGTAAAGCATGTAGAGTGATTGGTGAATAAGCAGAGGAAGGGTAGGATTGAAAAGCCTTGTAACTCTACTCTACATTCAAAACCCTGTCAGTTCAGTAACTAGAAAAATCCCCAGCATATCAAGGGTCCATATTTGGCAGTAACTGCTTTTATTAGGTGATCATCTGCCCCATATTTCAGACAATTGTTGTCCTGCTGCATTTATGTGGTGGAAGATGAATGGAAAATTCCATACAGTTTCATACTACATCATTGTTATATGCCATGTAGTGAGACTGAACTCAAGACCATCTGATTGGGAAGCCATGCTTGCACCTATTTTTACTGTACTTGTTCCCTTGTGTAGGCGCCCTCTGGTTGTTGTCTGGGTACAACCTAGGAGAACATGAAATGCAATTTCTTATTCCTTATAGTTTATTGCAAAGATATTGATAAATCCGTGTGCTTCTCCATTCTGTAAATTTCAAATTCTGGAAGATTGTTGTGTGTGTTTCATGAAGATCATCATCATCGTCATCGTCGTTTAACGTCCATTTTCCATGCTGGCATGGGTTGAATGGTTTGACTGGGGACTGGCAAGCCAGGAGGCCGCACCAGGCTCCAATTCTATCTGGCAATGTTTTTAGCTGGATGCCCTTCCTAACACCAACCACTCCAAGAGCTTGGTGGGTGACATTTTACGTGCCACTGGCACGGGAGCCAGTCAGGCGGCACTGGCATTGGCCACATTCGAATGGTGCTTTTCACTACTGACACGGGGAGCTAGTCAGGTGGCACTGGCAATGACCCATGCCTGACTGGTGCTTGTTGCATACCACCAGCACGGGAGCATATTGTAAGGGTGTTTTTGTTAATGGAGAAAATCGATTTTTTTAAAAAATTCACTTCCTCTCTCTTTGCATCAGTCTCTCTCTCTCTCTCTCTTTGCATCAGACTCCCACTCTCTCTCTCTCTCTCTCTCTCTCTCTCTCTTTGTATCAGACTCCCACTCTCTCTTTGTATCAGACTCCCACTCTCTCTCTCTCTCTCTCTCTCTCTCTCTCTCTCTTTGCATCAGACTCCCACTCTCTCTTTGCATCAGACTCCCACTCTCTCTCTCTCTCTCTCTCTCTCTCTCTCTCTCTCTCTTTGCATCAGACTCCCACTCTCTCTCTCTCTCTCTCTCTCTCTCTCTCACTGATTTGTGGGACCATGTCTAACTCTGTTATATTCTTTTGTTTCAGATGAAAGACGGAATTTGTTAACATCCGTAAGTGCCTCTCTTCCAGTGCATCTTTTTCTCTTTTACTTGTTTCAGTCTTCTGACTGTGGCCATGCTGGAGCATTAATGAATTGACCCCAGGAATTATATTTTCTTTTAAGCTGGGTACCTATTCTATCAGTCTCCTTTGTCAAACTACAAAATCATGGGATGTAAACACACTGACACTGGTTGTCAAGTGGTGGTTGGACACACACACACACACACACACACACACACACACATGCACACACATTTATGACAAGCTTCATTTCAGTTTCCATCTAACACATCCACTCACAAGGCTTTGGTTGGCCCAGGGCTGCTATAGTAGAAGACACTTGCCCAAGGTGCCATGCAGTGGGACTGAACCTGGAACCATATGGTCAGGAAGCAAGGTTGTCCTGTTTCATCTTCTTCCTCAGGTACTGATATTTCCCCTTAACACCTTTCATTCATCTTTGGGAACTTCACATCCTTCTGTGATAATTGCTTAATACACACAACACTTCTCTCACTCTCTCTTTCTCTCTCTATCTATCTCTCTCTCTCACACACACATACACACACTTACAAGCTCACACACATTGAAATTTATGGCTGACAGTCAATTCGTACCCCTTATATTCTGTACAGAACAGAACGAACCTATGTTCTGGAATATTTTCTAGAAGACTTAGCAAGCAAGGACAAAAAAAGACAAACAAAAAAAAAACAGTAAGGAAGCTTTTTAAAATAGATTTAATGAAAATTCTTAATGAATTTGATAAAGAACAATAAAAATTTGGTGATGCTGTATTGATGTAGTTGAAATATTCATCGTGAGATGTGTTTGATGAATGCTAGTTATTTGTATTATAAACCTTTAAATATTCATCTCTGTAGACTTTCAGATACTCACATTTTAGCTTTTTGTATACTCACCTCAGCCATCATCATCATTTAATGTCTGCTTTCCATGCTGGTATGGGTTGGACAGTTTGACACGAGCTGGCAAGGCTGGAGGGCTGCACCAGGTTCCAAGTGTCTGTTTTGGCATGGCTTCTGTGGCTGGGTGCCCTTCCTAATGCCTACCCCTTTAGAAATGTACTGGGTGCTTTCTATGTGGTGCCAGCATGGGTGTAAACTTTTACATACTCACCTCTGTAAGCCTTCGAATACTCTCAGATCCTCGTAGTCATCTCCTGCCTCAGATCTGCTCCTCCTTTTGATTACTTTCAGTTATATCATATCTGTCACCTTTCTATCATCATAAAGAGAGTCTCCCCCCCTTTCACTCCATCCATGCCCATCTCATATAGTATTTCAAACATCCCTCACACATTTCCATAATATTTCCTTTGATTTGTTTTGTCCTCTTCCTCCACCACCACCACCATCACTACTACTACTACTACTACTGGTAGTAGTAGTAGTAGTAGTAGTAAAGGGTCATGTTCTGTAACAACACTCCCACCACACCCACCATCTGTTGGTAGTTCCCTATTCCTGGTGAATGATATCTTTGCACTATTCAGGCAACGGCCCTCCAATCCATGGGTCTGTTTGGGTGGTCATTGCTGGTGAGGGTTTTATGAGTGCAAATCTGACCTCAACCCCTTTTAGTCCCCTTTTTACAACACAGAAAGGAAATGTTGACTCTAGTCTCTGACATGCTGGTCCCCCCCCCCACACACACACACACTAAGACGAATTGGAAGAAACCAAACTCCTTGTCTTTGCTATTCTTTTTTTCTTTCTTTTCCTCGTCTTTTCTCTTTCTTCCTCCTGTTCTCTTTCTTTTTTTATTCCTTCTCCAATCATCATCACCATCATCATCATCATCATTGTTGTTGTTTCTTTACTTCAGTGCTGTGGGGTGATATCTGAACACACCAAGAAAATGTGCACCCGAAGCTTTCGTTGCCCTCAGCACAACGATGAACAAAGATGCTCAGTACGACAATTTCTTTTAAACGACGACCACACAGCTGAACACGAGTAAGAGTCATTTTCCCTCCAATTTCTCACACATTTTGCAAAAACAATATTCATTGAGTCTCTAAATGTTCATCGTCTCTCCATCAGTATTCTCATCATCACCATCATCATCATCACCATCGCTACTGTGGCAACCATCTTTCAGCTGCTCCATTATTGTTTGTTTTAGTACATATGTGCCTCTGTTCAATTCCTGGAGCTTGTCTTGCATGGAGAGACCCATAAAACAAAGATATAGCTACTACCTGTATAAGAGATAAACACAGCTTGTGTTTTCTAGGGCAGATATGTATATGAGTGGAGGCGCAATGGCCCAGTGGTTAGGGCAGCGGACTCGCGGTCATAGGATCGCGGTTCTGATTCCCAGACCAGGCGTTGTGAGTGTTTATTGAGCGAAAACACCTAAAGCTCCACGAGGCTCCGGCAGGGTGTGGTGGCGAACCCTGCTGTACTCTTTCACCACAACTTTCTCTCACTATTACTTCCTGTTTCTCTTGTACCTGTGATTCAAAGGGTCAGCCTCGTCACACTGTGTCACGCTGAATATCCCCGAGAACTATGTTAAGGGTACACGTGTCTGTGGAGTGCTCAGCCACTTGCACGTTAATTTCACGAGCAGGCTGTTCCGTTGATCGGATCAACTGGAACCCTCGACGTCGGAAGCGACGGAGTGCCAACAACATGCATATGAACTGTCCGTATAAGGCTGAGATATAGCTAAGTCTCTGTATAAGATAAATACCTGGTGTTTGTATAAGACATAGATATACCTCTTGTCTTATACAAACTGTAGGTATATCTGTCATTATCATCAGCAGCAGCATTTTATTTTTGGTTAAATATTCTCCTGCAGTTGCCTTACTAAGAAGACAACATCAGTGGTGCTTCTCCAAATTGTATCTCATCAAGGCTAACTCTCTTCTTGATTAATTGAGTTGTAACCCTTTCTGTAACTTTCATCACCTGGTCCAGCAATTTGGTACCTTTGTAATTTCTTTTGTCTGAGGCATCATGTTTACCTTTGTAGTAGTTGACTATGATGCTGCTGCTACACTGGTCATTGGGCCTGACCCCTTCCTGGACAACCTGATTAAATATGCAGGTGACTAGGCCTTATCCCACTCCACCAGATATTTCAAACATCTCATTGATAATTCCTGATGGGCCAAGGACTTTTCCTGTCTTCATACCCTTAATTACTTTATCTATCATACTGCTTTCAACTCAGCTGGTCCCTCTGTTGGGTCCACATTAGGAAGACTCTCCTTCTCCACATTTAGCAGTCTTTTATTGTGACACCCTCATGCCTCTTTCTTTGCAGGGTCACTAAGTGCAAGCATACCCTCATCCATCCAAATACTCTTCTCTCCTACAACATCATGATTTTCTGAGGCCACACTGTCTTGCAATCTGGAACACCTCATACCTCTGGTTCTCACATCACAGATCATTGAAAAATTTCTTCCTTTCTGCTTCTTCCCTAGCTAAATATATACCTGTTGCCTAGCATCTCTTGTAGCTACCTGGTTCTCTATTATCTCCTCTCTTCCAGTCCTTTTGTGCCTGTTTCTTTGCACTTATGGCCCTGTCTACTTCACTGTTCCACTCCCATGTCACCCTAGGTCTGGTTGAGACTCTGTACCAGCCACAAATCTGGCCTGTGGCCCTCAGTAAGTTATCCCATAGGAACTTCCAGTTGTCCTCCATGTTATATATTTCTCCCTCCTCCTCCTCCTCAATATAAACAGTAGATGTATCAACAACTTCCACAGACTCTTGGTATATTTGTCTTATACTGACAGTCCTTGTATTATTAAAAACGGGTAGGAATAACCAGGGTGGATCTGGAAAGAGAGATCAAATAGTTAGGAATTATTATTGTGTTAATTAGATAATACTGTATTCACAATAAAATGTAATAACTCTTTGACATTAACCATTGATTCTGAAGAGATATTTTGATAAATATCATTTCATCAGAAACCTACAATGTTACTTGGATCTTCTTGGCAATGACTATCAGAACGTGAAACAACAATCCTCATTGTTTTAACTTCATCATCATTTAATGGCCACTTTTCCATGCTTGCAGGAGTTGGGTTGAGTTTATTGAGGCAAATTTTCTTTGTCTGGATGCCCTTCCTGTTGTCAACACTCATCTGTTTCCAACCAAGTTAATATTTCCCTATAGCCAGAATATTTTCACAGAATATTAGAACTGAATGACTCTGCTTGTCTAACAGTGACACTCATTTACAACTTTTGTGCAGTGTCAAGACATGCAGACACAAACATACACACACTGAGCACATTTCAGTTTCCATCTATCAAATCCACTCACAAGGATTTGGTCGGCCTGAGATTACGGTAGAAGACCCTTGCTCAAGGTGCCATGCAGTGGGACTGAACCTAAAACCATGTGGTTGAGATGCATACGTCTTTAACATGCAGCCATGCCTGCACCCCCACTCACCCCCACACACACACTCATGAGTAAATGGACAAATGAAAGAAAGTGGTACTCAACATGTTTGGTAGGAATTACATATATTATTTAATGACAGTAACTTCAGGTTTTGTAGGCGTCTAGAGTGAAGCTAGCTCATCAGGCATATAGAGGAGAGTAAAGGGGACATGTGTCTGGAAGCTGTAGTATAAGTACACCCATGACATCAAAGTCTTTTACACCTGCTGAGACAACTTCTCTTCAGACATCACATGCCACAATAAACATAAACGCACATACACAGCCTCCAATACACACCCTGACCTGCAACTGTGAAAATCCTATCAACTGCCTGCTGGGAGAATCCTTCTTCTCAAAGGCTGTGGTCTATAGAGCCACCTTCACACCATTCGATGGCTTTACAAATCACTTCATGGGCATGACAACCAGTGGCTTCAAGGGAAGGTATACACAGCATATGCACTCCTTCAGATGCAGAAACAAAGAAAACTCCACCCCCTTATCCTGCTTTATCTGGAGACTTCTCAATCATACCACAGCTTCCAGACACAGTGGTGACAACTACTTGCCCACATCTTTTCTAACCAGGTGGGCCTATGAACAAAAAAAAAGAACTGATGTCACTTCCAGACTAATAACACCACATGACCTGAGTTGTTCAACAGAAGCCTGACGGTTCTATAAGCTATCTTGAATTTTGTCTCTTGGCCCGTTTCTCTCTCTCTCTCTTTCTCTCTGGATGCCAGATGAGTTGGGTTTGTTCTTTGAGCCTACAAAACCTTAAGTTTCATGGAACTGAGTCAAACTGTTATTAAATAATATTTACTATTTATTTTGTCAGTGAACAGGTCATGGTCTCAAAGCAACGAAAATATTTTGGCAAATTAAATTTAAATGCTGAAGTGAATCTAACAGTTTTTGTGTGTCTTTAAATGGCTTACAAACACCTTCCACACTGCAATTATTTATTTTTTAAATCATTCATAATTTAAAAAGAAAATATCTATGGCTCTTATCAAACAACTTAGCTATCCTTGCTCAATCTGCTAGAAATAGCAACTCACTCTCCCTTAAATCATCCAGTAATGTCTTATAAAAAGAATGTTATATTGGGTAATGTAAGCCTAGATCTAGAGAAAAGGTGGAATGGTCACGGCTGGAGGGTCTTTATCTTAATTTCTCTGCTTTAATATAAATGACTGGATCTCTCCAGAGATGACATCAATTACCCCCCCCCCCCCCCGCCCTTCTGCTGTTGTTTCTAGAAATCATGAAAGAAATTGTCGTTTTTGTAAATTTCAGTCATCCAGATGCAGATGATGTCCAGGTTGACATAGACGGCTATGAAGATGGTGACGGACAATCTTTAAGGGACACTCTACACTGGGAGGCATCGTGCAGCACCTCTCCTGTGGATTCAACATCTTCAAGTAATGGTAAATCTTTTTTTCCGTTTCTTTCTTTGCAACATTCTCGGCTTTTCTAGCAGACGAAGCCATGATATACCCCTTTGACCCCAGCCCGGGTCATTTAAGGGGTTAATCCAGTCATAAATGACAGACTGCAGCCCAGTGGTCCTAATGAAAAATGACCTTGAATTTCTTTTTGGGGTAGTGTGACCCACCTTATGAGGAGTTGTGCCTCATGCAGCCTGTTTTTGTTTGGGTGGGGGAAGGGTTACCCTTGACTAGTTCAATCAAACAATTCTACCCCCAATGCTTATAAAAAATAAATAAAAATAAATGTTTCCTTCTTGAGCCATGCCAGGCTCTTGAGGGCTGGTTTGCCGGTTTCCCTGATTCCCCCCCAGGAGGGGACATCTGGTTTGTTGCAGGATGACTCATTTTTGCCAATTGAGCGAACTGGAGCAACCTGTAATGAAGCGTCTTGCTCAAGGACACAACGCGTTGCTTGCTTCAGGAATTGAAACCACAATCTTACGATCCAACACCCCTAACTACTTAGCCACATGTACTCCACTCCACCTCCACCCCCCAGTACTTATAAAGTCTGGTAATTATTCCATTGATTTCTTTTGCCAGACTGCTAAGTTATGGAGACATAACCAAACCAACACACAAATATACATTGAGGCACATGCCTTGTGACTTGGCTGTCACATTCCCAATTGCGTGATCATGGGTTCGATTCCTAGACTGGGCGGTACATTGTGTCCTTGAGCAAGACACTTCATTTCATGCTGCCCCAGTCCATTCAGCTGTAAAAGAGTAATCCTGAAATGGAATAGCTTTGCCTAGCCAGTGGGGTAACATCATTTGAAGGCTAAAACAATGTGAAGTGCATTGTGATCAGTGATGTATACCATCAGATAGTCTGGTCAATACCAATATCATTATATATATATATACATACACAACAGGCTTTCACATAGTTTCCTTCTAGCAAATTTACTCACATGGCATTGACAGGCCTAGGGCTATAATTGAAGACACTTGTCCAAGGTGTTGCACAGTGGGACTGAATCTGGAACCACTTTGTTGCAAATTGAGTTCCTTAACCTCACAGCCAAACCTTCTCTTCTGTACATTTTTATATATTGTTATTATGCAAAACTGTCCTATGTGGGACTTACTTCACTTTTGAAAAATGCTAAACCATTGTACTACACTTTGACAATTTTTGATATCTTGGCATCTGAAGCAGCAGGAGATACGATAGTTTGACCAAAAGAACCGGGTATTGCAAGAAAAATTAAATATTGAGTAAAATGCATTTGGCCAAATTTGGACACATGACAGTTTAACATGATAACAAACGATATATACCTGGATATTTGTGTAAACATGTCGCAGGAACATTCCTGGTTTGAAGTACAACACTAATTAGTTCACTTATTAAACGATGACTGGCTTCATCATCATCATCATCATCATCATCGTTTAACGTCCGTTTTCCATGCTGGCATGGGTTGGACGGTTCGACTGGGGTCCGGAAAGCCAGGAGGCTGCACCAGGCTCCAGTCTGATCTGGTAGTATTTCTACAGCTGGATGCCCTTCCTAACGCCAACCACTCTGAGAGTGTAGTGGGTGCTTTTTACATGTCACCAGCACAGGGGCCAGACGGGGCTGGCAACAACCACGCTCGGTTGTCAAGTCAACACTGACATCAGCCACGTTCGGATGGTGCTTTTTACATGCCACTGGCATGGGGATCACAACTACAATTTCCATTTGATTTTGATGCATTTGACTCAATAGGTCTCCTCAAGCACGGCATGTTGCCCTACGATCCAAGGTACTTTTGAATGGGCTGGTTATGCAACACTGGTGTAGGTTACAGCTGTGAACTCACTTTGCCAGGTCTTCACAGTCACAGCATATCTCCAGAGGTCTCGGTCTTTCGTCATTGCCTTTGTGAGGCCCAACGTTCGAAGATCATGTCTCACCACCTCATTCTTAACATGTTCTGGTAGATCAAGAGGTGTTGAGCTGGCTAAAATGCTTAGCCGTATTTTGTCCGTCTTTACATTCTGTGATCAAATTCCACTGAGATTGACTTTGCCTTTCATCCTTTCAGGGTCAATAGAATAAAGTACCAGTTGAGTACTGGGGGTCACTGTAATCAACATACCCCCACCCTCTAAATTGCTGGCCTTGTGCCAAAGTTGGAACCCAATATATTCTTGTAGATTCAAACGTAAATATGCTGACAGCTGTTGGGGTTCATCACTGAACAACCTCTCCTCTACGACGATTGGATTCTTTCCTTCTTTCGTTTGTTTCAGTCATTTGACTGCGGCCATGCTGGAGCATCGGTCTCTTTTGCCGAACCGCTAAGTTATGGAGGCGTAAACACACCAACATCGGTTGTCAAGTAATGGTAGGGAGAACAAACAGACACACAAATATATATATATGACAGGCTTCTTTTAGTTTCTGTCTACCAAATCTACTCACAAGGCATTGGTTGGCCCAAAGCTATAGAAGAAGACACTTGCCCAAAGTGCTATGCAGTGGGACTGAACCTGGAACCATGTGGTTGGGAAGCAAGCTTCTTACCACACAGCCACTCCTGTGCCTATACACAACATTAATTGGTATTTTTACATTCCAGTCTTCTGGAACATATTAAGAACAAAATATGCCAATAACAATTTTGATTCTCATTGTCCATTGTGCAACTGACAATTTATTAATTCCTTAAATCTACGCTTAATTTGTAGGTTCTCGGAAGCGTGGTCCAGCCAAACCATTGAAACCACCAGTGACAAAGAAGAAAAAAATTGTCAAACAAACAGCGGCAACAGCAGCAGCAACAGCAGCATCAGCATCGTCATCATCGTCAGCAGCAGCATCAAGCCAAAGTAGTAGCCATCCATCAAACAATCCCGTCAACACCAGTTTATATGACTTTGTATGATCCAGAGAACCAATGTCTGTTTTCAATCGCTTTTTCTCTAAATGGTTACCAGTGTATCAGTACCCCCTCCCCCCCCGTTCTACATCGATTCCTGAAAGTTGGTCAGGATTCCCCCCACCCCCCACCTCCTCCCACACTTCTAATTACTTGACCGGTCGATAAAAGAGCTCTGCCCATCTTTGTCCACCACCCCACTCCACCTGGTGCTGATGTCATTGTACTTACAACCGTTTCTTTCACCACAGAAACACATCTGCTATGACCCAGCAGTTTGTTTGGTTTTTCTTTTTTTTTTTTCCTTCCATTATTTGTCAATATAACTAAGGGTGTCACCATTGCAGAAGACTGGCTCCGAAGTCTTGTGTGCTTTTTTTTTTTTTTCTTGAAATTCCTCCTTGACATTCTTCAAACAGTGAAGCATTCCTCAACATGCTAAATATAAAGTATCGATAAAGAAAACAACCCTTTCCCAAACCCAAAAACGATTTTAGACTTCCTTCACCCTTCACTTATATGTTTCGACATATGAGATCCCTTTATCATTTACACATGTTTTTTGTATTTTTTTAAATTCTTTTTATTGGGCACTGAAAGGATTTGGGTTCTTGTGCTGGTTTATTTTAGTCGAGTGTGAAAGAGGAGGAAAAAAACATTCAGAATTCTTAGAATTACAATAACAAAAAAAAAAACAAACAAAAAGATGTTGGAATTTATTAATTCCAATTCTATAATTCTCCCTACTACCCCATCCCCCTAGCCAACCCCCTCCACCTGAGACAATTTAGAACAATTTCCAATAACCTTCATCTTCATCAATAAGCATTTTGTGAGGTAGACTAGTTCTGGGTTCTGTGGAATTGGTTTTTTTTTAAACAAATAGTCTGCTGCTGAACTGGAAAGGAATAATTTTTGTAATTGCTATGGTAACTTGCTTCAAATTTATATAAATACACACATTTACGTGTATAGATGAGTGTGTGTGTATCTATCTATCTATCTATCTATCTATCTATATATATATATATATATATATACACATATATATATATTTATATATATGTAGATATATATATATAGATAGATACACACGTGTGGGCATGCATTTATGTACAAAGACACACTCACACCTACATAGTTGCATCATGGGTGTGTGTGTGTGTGTATATATATATATGTATATGTATATGTAGACACACATACACACACCATATGTACAGACACACATATATTCATGCACAATGAATATATGACTTATATATAAAAATCTCAAAATATTCTTTTACAAATTTAAAGAAGTTTACCAAAAGACACTTTCGCAAAACTTTGAGTAAAAATTCTACCAATTTTTTGGGGTTTTTTTTTTTTCCCCACTAAATATTTTGAACAAAGCAACCAATAGTGTTTTTTTTATCCATTCCCTTGTTTCCCTGTCTTGTTGCTGTCATAGAAAACAAACCGACCTAGTAAATGAAACAGGATTGATGCTGGCAGGTGAGTTATATTGGTCAAATGCTTACCATTCGGTGTTGGTTGTTTGGACGTAGTTGCTGCTTCTTTGGTCAGTGGAATGGAACGAAACGGTTTGGTGGTTTCCGGTTTTTTTGAGGACAATATTGAAAATAAAACCCCTATGTTGTACTGATCGCCCCTAGTTCTTTGGCCACAAACTAACAAACAATCATTCCTTATTTTGCCAACAGAATGGGAATAAAATAAGGCAGGACAAGGCAAGCATTCATACCAAGTTCCCTCCATCTTTGCTGCTCTTCAGAACACACACACACACACACATGCATACACTTATGTACTGTGCTCGTTATTTTAACTTCAGTTCCTTGGAAACGTCCTGTTCTTTGTAATATCATCAATTTCAGAAAGGATTCCAAAGCAATTTGGAATTCTGGTGAGAACTGATGTTACCCAATACTAAAAATGTTGCTTCTCTGATAAAAAAACAAAAAACGAAAACATCAAAAAAAAAAATCATGACTGGAAATGTTTTGTGTATCATTAATTATCATTGTAATTAATATCTTCTGATATATTTTCCATTTGATTCATCAAGCCTAAAAGTTAATGTAAAACCATTC
The DNA here is from genome assembly GCF_046866305.1 of Octopus bimaculoides. Taxonomy (NCBI): domain Eukaryota; kingdom Metazoa; phylum Mollusca; class Cephalopoda; order Octopoda; family Octopodidae; genus Octopus; species Octopus bimaculoides. The sequence continues at coordinate 165,144,086 of NC_142930.1, forward strand.
CTATATATATATATATATATATATATATATATATATATATATATATATATATATATATATATTATATGTATGTATATATATATAAAACAAATCCTGTGATATCAGGGGAGATAACTAGTAGAGACCCTCCCCTCATAGAGCAGGCCCCTTATGACAATACAAACTATTAATAATAATAGTCGCTATCCAATGATTGAAAAAAAAAACAGGGTTTTTTGTTTCTTTCTTTCTATTGTTTTGTTCATTTATTTGTTTTATGTATTTATTTGAGCTGACGATATCATTGCCTTGTCCCTCTTTTATATTTTATTGATTCAAGTCTCTCAGGTGCACACACACACACACACACATCATTGTCCTTACTGTCGTATTGGATTATCTTTCCTACTTGCGTGTGTTGAATGGATTGCCATGGCTGGACTCAACTGATACACAGAGGTATTGCTCATCTAGACACATTGGGAGACTGCATTTAACTCATGTTTCTGTTGCTGGATAACCATCCTAACCATCACTAACCACTTTCCAGTGTCCTGGGTGTTGCTTCTTTCCATGGCACCAGCACTAAAGAAGTAGCCACGTCCTCGGCATAACCAAAAGGACCCCACAACCTTCCGTGTCTCTGTTTGCTTGCCAGCTTTTTTACAGAATGTAAGACATGAATGATAGTAATGGTGGTGGTGGTGGTGGTGGTGATAGGATTATCTAGTATTTTGAGATAGATATGTTTAATGGGGGTCTCATGACAAAGAGGTGAGAGGGTAATGAAAGAAAGTAACGTGACCCAAGAGATGGAGCAATGACACACAATCAGGATGTGTGGAAGAGGAGCAGTGTAACCACAACCAGTAATGTAACATCCTATATATATCATCATCATCATCGTTTAACATCCGCTTTCCATGCTAGCATGGGTTGGACGATTTGACTGAGGACTGGTGAAACCGGATGGCAACACCAGGCTCCAATCTAAATTTGGCAGAGTTTCTACAGCTAGATGCCCTTCCTAACGCCAACCACTGATCAAAATGTATCAGTATTGTTGCTATGGTAACTGAGCTAAACTATGCAAAGTGAAGGCACTTGGTAGATATTGACCTTGAACTCCGTCATACATAACACATGAAGTTATAACGTTCTCGCTCATTTCCATTGCTTAAAGCAGCGTTTGGAAGTAAAGTGTGGTTGTCTCAAAAGAAGATCCGGTTTCAGGTGGTCAGTAACTCTTTGATTGTGTTGAGGAAGATGAAAGGTTTTTGAAGATAGTCATAACAGGCGACGAATCGTGGCTGTGACCCTGAAACCAAGGCCCAGTCTTCACAGTGCAAGACCCCAACATGATTTCAAGACATCGAGGAAATCCAAGAGAATGTGATGAGGCATCTGCTCTCTGTCCCTAAAAAAGGAGTTCTAGGAATGTTCCCATCAATGGAAACAATACTGGATAAAGTGTGTGTCTTCAGAAAGGGGTCGACTTTAAAGGAGATTAAATGTCAAATTGAATTGTGTTGTAGTTTTCTTTTCATAGAACCAGTCCACCAGTCCTACTCTTTTTTTTACTCTTTTACTTGTTTCAGTCATTTGACTGCGGCCATGCTGGAGCACCGCCTTTAGTCGAGCAAATCGACCCCAGAACTTATTCTTTGTAAGCCTAGTACTTATTCTATCGGTCTCTTTTTGCCGAACCGCTAAGTTACAGGGACGTAAACACACCAGCATCGGTTGTCAAGCGATGTTGGGGTGACAAACACAGACACAGAAACACACACACATACATATATATACATATATACAACGGGCTTCTTTTTCAGTTTCCGTCTACCAAATCCACTTACAAGGCTTTGGTCGGCCCGAGGCTATAGTAGCGGATACTTGCGCAAGGTGTCACACAGTGGGATTGAACCCGGAACCATGTGGTTGAGGGTGGTTGTAGGGGAAACGAAAAATAGGTCCTGTTCCTGTGAATGCTTCAAATAAGTATTGGCGAAAGAGTCAGACAAGTACCACGACATCCTTAGTTACACTGGAAGCAATGTATGACGGACAGAAGAGGTGGGTGCCAACTTTAGTTCCACTTGGGACTCAGTAGAGGAAGTGATTGAGAGATGGGTAACAGAGGAGGGGGATACAAGAGGCACAGATGACAGTGAATGGGGGTAGATTGAAAAATATATTCACTCATTTGTTTCTTTAATGTTTTTCCATGCTAGCCTGGGTTGGATGGTGACATATTTACAACAGGATTTTAAAGCTAGATGCCCCTCCTGTTGCAGACCCTTACCTGTTTTTGAAATACTGGGCTTTTTAGTTCTTTGAAAGCACAGAGTTACTGTTCATTATGTCAGTAAGGAATGTAAATAAACTATGTGACTATTCTGCTCATCCTAAGATGAGCAAGATGCCAAAACTGAAGCACATCTGCCCACACAAAAGCCTCCTGCAGTTTTGCTAAACCAAATTCACACACAAGGCATGCATGTGCATACACACAACACACACGTAAACTGTTGGGTGATTGGTTGTTCATGTCTGTTACAAGGGAGAGAACTGTCTTGCCAGAAATTTTAGTTTAACGGAATGAAAATACATCCTATAAATTTTATGCATTCATTTAATACAATTTTCTTTTCTTTCAGTCTGTAATCTTCCTGTTCCATATATATATATATATATATATACACTCTTGGAGTGGTTGGCGTTAGGAAGGACATCCAGCTGTAGAAACTGCCAAATCAGATTGGAGCCTGGTGTAGCCATTTGGTTTCACCAGTCCTCAGTCAAATTGTCCAACTCATGCCAGCATGGAAAGCGGACGTTAAACGCTGATGATGATATATATATATATATATATATATATATATATATATATATACATATATATATGTATACAACGACAGGTTTCCACACAGTCTTTCTACAAAATCCATTGATAAGGCTTTAGTCAGCCCAGGGCTATAGTTGAAGACACCTTAGGTGCAATGCAGGGGCACTGAACTTGGAGCCGTGGGGGTGGGGAAGCAAACGTCTGACCCCTTGGCCATCCCTGCAGCTTGTCACTATTATTTCTCGGGGCTGGTTTATAATATTGTCTTTGGTTTTGCATCAGTCTTGACCAACTTAAGAGTGACAAATTTATTTGATTAAATTCTTTTATCCTTTTATTTGTTTACTGCGGCCATGCTGGAGCATCGCTTTCAGTCGATGCAAATCGAACCCAGGACTTATTCTTTGTAAGCCCAGTACTTATTTTATCGGTCTCTCTTGCTAAGTTATGGGGACGTAAACACACCAACGTCAGGAGACACACAAATGTGTATATATATTATATGTCTACAACAAGCTTCTTTCAGTTTCCATCTACCAAATCCACTCAGAAGGCTTCGGTAGGCCCGAGACTATAGTAGAAGATACTTAACCAAGGTGTCACACAGTGGGACTGAACCCAGAACCATGTGGTGGGGAAGCAAGTTTCTTACCACACAGCCACTCCTGCAACTGAATTCTTCGTTAGTTTCAAAATTAATTACAACAAAGGTAATGTGCTTCAACAGAAACCTGGTGACAAGAGAGTTGATGTAATCTTTACTCTTATTTGATTTAGCCATTGGACTGCGGTCATGCTGGAGCTCTACATTCAAATACTTTCAGTCAAACAAATCAGTGCCAGGACTTATTCTATGAAGTCTGGTACTTATTGCATCAGTCTCTTTTGCCAAACTGCTAAGTTTTGGGGATGTAAACAAACCAACACTGGTTATCAAGCAGAGTGGTCAGGAGACAAAGGCATATATAGCCTCATCATCATCATTTACTGTCCGTTTTCCATGCTGGCATGGGTTGGACGGTTTGATAGGAGCTGCACCAAGTTCCATTGTCCGTTTTGGCATGGTTTCTATGGCTAGGTGCCCTTCCTAATATGCCAACCACTTTAAAAATTGGACTGGGTGCTTTTTCCTGGCACCAGCATCAACAGGTTTCCCATGTGCCTTGCAAAACAAAACCCCTCAACGTATACACATGCATACATGCAGTAGGCTTCAACACAGTTTCTGTCTACCAAGATTCACTCACAAAGAACTGGTCAGCCTGGAGCTTTAGAAAAGACTTGCCTAAGGTGCCAAAGAGTGGGACTGCCCCCCACCCAACCCCACAGTTGCAAAATGCGCTTGTTCACCACACAGCCATGTTGGTCGCTACAATGTTATTTCAATTATTGTACTGGCTTTTACTGTAATAAAAAAGTCTGACTTTGTATTCAGTGACATGAGGACCAACGATATTCAAGAAATACAGGAGTGACACTCAGTATTTGAGAGATGTTCAAGTTACACTTGTCAAATATTCAAGTTGCACTTGACTGGCAGCTAATACAGGATATAATCAAAGCTGACTTGAGATCATCATATTAATTGCCTACTTTTCCATTCTTGCATGGGTCTGATGGAATTTCTCGGGGCAGATTTTCTATGGTTGGATGCCTTTCCTGTCATCAACCCTCACCTAATTCCAAGTAAAGTAATATTTCCCCATGGCCAGGCATTTTCTGTAGAACAACATCACTTCTTTATAACCACCATGTGATGTCAAGACAAGGGTACACACACACATTTGGTAGTCGTTTAGTTTCTTTCTACTAAATCCACTCCCAAGACCTTGGTTGGCCTAGGTCTATTGTAAAAGACATTTGCCATATGAACCACGCAGTAGGACTGAACTGAAGACAATTTGATTGGGAAGCAAGCTTTTCAACCGCACAACCATGCTTGCACCTTCAGATTATATGTTTAAGAAATTCTTGGAGAATACAGTTTAATCCTTTTGCCTTCAGATTCCTCTGTCAAATGTGATGTTTGTTGATTCACATTGTTTTGTTCAACTTATGATGAAAGTAAACAAACAATGTTTGTTTTAGAAGCATTTGGCTGGTAACGTATTTTTCTGCAATGTACGGATAATTTATCCTGTTCACGCTTTTTTATTAGCATTATCCCGCGTTTGAGAATAAAAATAATTTATTTCTCTATCTTTCAATACATCTCAACACTTCTAAAACAAACAAAGTTTGTTTACTTTCATCTTAAGTTAAATTTAACATTAGCATCTTATGAAGCTAATTATACCATTTGGTAAATAATAAAAATTTCTGTAGAAGAAACCAATGAGAGAGCCTCTACATGGTCATTTAACTTGCTGGAAATAGCAACCAAATCTACCTTAAACAATCCCCTGCTACGTTAAAAAAGGGGAGACATTAAACAATATAGTCCTGGGTAGACTATGTCTGGATAAAATAAAGCAGAATCATTACAGAAAGGATTTGTTTGATTGTAAGTCAGTGAGATCTGAATGATCTAGTGTTAAACAACAGCCAAGCAGAGATCAATATAATTGATGGGATATTCTATAAAGTTCTCAGGTATTTCTATAAACTATCCCAAACCTAATTATTGATAGACTTTCTTCTAGTAAGAAGAATGGTCGAATTAGTGCAGCGTTGTAGTATTTCATTATAAACCTCTACATCCTGAGTTCAACTTTACTTTCCATTCGTTTATAACAAAGTCCCAGTCAAATACAGGAATTCATTTAACCCTTTTGATACCAACCCTGATTCTATGATACAAACTTCCTGTTTTAAAGGGATCTAAATTTTGTATTAATTTATGTTCCAAACACAATAATAACAAAAGCTATTTTACTAAAATATTTTTACTGTTAGCACAATGTATCAACTCATATTTTCATTGATGTACGACAATCTACAAAAAATATACAACAGGCTTCAGCACGGTTTCCATCTATCATGTTTCTATATACAAGACATTAATCAGCTTATATATATATACATATATATATATATATTACATTATTTCACTCATTATACTGTGGCAATGCTGGAGCATCATGTTGAGGAATTTTAGTCAAAGGAATTAATCCGAGTACTTTTTTTTTAAGTCCAGTACTTATTCTATTGGTCTCTTTTGCCGAACTGCTAAGCCATGGGGAAATAAACATACCAACACTGATTGTCAAACAGATGAGAGACAAAGATAAAGACACACACATTATATATATATATATATATATATATATACATACATATCATTTAACGTCCGTTGTCGATGATGGGTTGAACGGTTTGACTGGGTTGGTACGCTGGAAGGCTGCACCAGACCCTAGTCTGTTTTGGTATGGTTTCTACGGTTGGATGCCCCTCCTAACGCCAACCACTCCGAGCATGTAGTGGTTGCTTTTATGTGCCACTGGCACAGGTGCCATTTGCGTGAAACTGGTATCTGCTACAACTGCAATTTTGCTCAGCTTGATGGGTTTTCTTCTCAAGCACGACATAATGCCAAAGGTCTTATATATACACTCACACATATACAACAGGCTTTTTTTCAGTTTCCGTCTTGCCAGTCTACTCACAAGGTTTTGGTCAGCTTGGAAACTAGTGGAAGACACTTGTCCAACGTGTCACACGGTGGGACTGAACCCAAATCGACAGGGTTGCCAAGTGAGCTTCTAAACCATTTCACTCATTGCTGCACTTATAAGCATCAGAGATTTTTTGATTAACTATAACTTATGCATAAACAAATGTTATCTGACGAATTAAACGACGAGATGGTCACAATTGGACTACTTTCGAACATTCATACGTCTGAATAACGATGACTAAACATTTAAACCTCGAAGATGAAAGTATATTGACTGAAAATGGCTGCAAGTGTTTGTAAAAAAGTCATCCTTACGACTTAAGTAGTGTAAGGGAAGCAACTCTTGCAAATCTTTTAACGTACGTTCGGGTCTTTTTCATTCCTTCTTATCGAGGGTTTAAAAAATTATCTTTATTTAACCTTGTGAATATTTAAGCACAGTCCAGCCGTGACCATTTTATTTTTTATTGAAGCAGATAACGTTACCTAAGACTTTATTAAGACAGCAGGGCAACACCGTTAGCAGGATAAGTACGGAAGAAGATGATAAATAGAAAAAAGAATAAGCTACAATAATGTAGGGGGAAATTAAATAAAATAAAATAAAATAAAGTGAAACAATAAAAAATACACTAGAGGTGGAAGGGTGGAAAGGGGTTTGGTTTTCTGCAATAGTTCGATGGATTAAAATTTTTTTGTTTTAAAATATTTGCCAATGCCGCTTGTCTGGCCCTCGTGCCGGTGGCACGTAAAAAGCACCCACTACACTCTCGGAGAAGGAAGGACACTACACTCACGTTAGCAAGGGCATCCAGCTGTAGAAACATTGCCAGATCAGATTGGAGCCTAGTGCAGCCTTCTGGCTTACCAGCCCTCAATCAAACCGTCCAACCTATGCCAGCATGGAAAGCGGATGTTAAACGACGATGTCTTGTTTCCAACTGAGGATAGTTTTAACAAAATATTGGTAAAACTGAAATCTGACATTATAAGGAAACATAAAGACATGGTTTTAATATTTATAGGCGCAACAAGATGGTGAGCTGGCAGAAACATTAGCATGCTGAGTGAAATCCCGCCGAGGTTGACTTTGCCTTTCATCTTTTCAGGGTCAATAAATTAAGTACCAGTTGTGCACTGAGGTCGATCTAATAGACTGGCCCCCTCCCCCAAAATTTCGGGCCTTGTTACCTAGAGTAGAAAAGAATATAGGCACAACAAGGCGGCGAGGAGCTGGCAGAAACATTACCACGCCGGGCAAAGTGCTTAGCGGTACTTCGTCTGTCTTTATGCTCTGAGTTCAAATTCCGCCGAGGTTGACTTTGCCTTTCATCCTTTCGGGGTTGATAAATTAAGTACCAGTTGCGTACTGGGTCGATGTACTTGACTGGCCCCCTCCCTCAAAATTTCGGGCCTTGTGCCTAGAGTAAAAAAGAATATTAATAGGCACAACCATGGTTGTGTGGCAAGAAGTTTGCTTCCCAACCACATAGTTCCCGGTTCAGTCCCACTGTATGGCACCTTGGCTAAGTGTTTTCTGCTATATACCTGGACCCACAATAGCCTTGTGAGTGAGTCGCGTTTGGTAGAGAGAAATTGAAATAAGCCCGTTGTATAAATGCATGTGTGTGTCTTTGTCTTGGCATTGCAGGAGTTGTAAACGAGTGCCACCATCATACAAGCGGTGTTGTTCGTTTCTGTTTCTCTGTGAAAATATATCTAGTGATGGTGAAATATTAGCTTATTTGGAAACAGGAGATGGCTGGTGACTGGAGAAAAATTTGCTTTGAATTTTGTTTGATCCATGCAGACATGGAATATATATCTATATATCATTTTTTTATGAAGTGGATTGACGTGTGCAGCCATTGTGGAAGTGGTATCACAATCAGCGAGTGTAGGATCGCTTGGCTGATATCGGCAGGCAACGTGGTGCTGCTTGGTCCATCAGAAGGATACTTTCAATGGGTTCATTGTTGAGTGCTGCAAAATAGGGACGAGAATGTGTGTTTTGATGACCGAGACACTGGTCCTCTCCAGAACCTCATCTCAATACACACTCTGCATATTAGTGACACATCAACGAGACATGGAGAAGTTTAAGTATCTCAGGATCATATTCACGAGTGGTGGGAAGAAGGAGGCTAAACTGGACGCTAGAATTACAAGTGTTGGCTCAGCAATGTGCCAATTCCAGCATTCAATCCTCAAAAAAAGAGAAGCTGGCAAAAAAGCCAAACTTACTCTCTTCAGTTCGGTTTCCATGCTTGTCCTCGCCTCTGGTCATGAATATTGGGTGATGATCAAAAGAGCGATCATGAATACAAGTGGCCGAAATAGGGTTCCTCTGAATTATGTTCATTGGCAAGACGTGTGGAAGATGGTTGGATGACATCTCAGATGGTCATACTTAGGAACCCAGCCATAAAGTGTAATGACCATTGCTCCTGACAGAACCCTACAAAAGAGATATCTTCCCCTTCCAAGAATTGTAGGCAGAGAAGATGGATGGAGAATTAGTAAAAGAAATATGTTTAAAACAAGAAAGGAAGGGAGGTAAGCATGTTGTGCTATAACTCGTTTTTTGCTTTTAAGTGTCTCTTGAGAACAGTCAGGGCCCGATGTCTTTGCTGGCTGCCCAGTGGGGTGCGGAGATTGATACTGTTAATGTTCTACAGAAATTGTCATCAGTTGACAACTACAAGAAAAACGTGAGTTTGGAGGTGTTTCTAGTGGGATGACAATTTGGGGAGGAAGGACTGGTTGTAGCCATTGGTGTTGTAGTGATGGTGGCTATCATCATCATCATCATCATCATCGTTTAACGTCCGCTTTCCATGCTAGCATGGGTTGGACGATTTGACTGAGGACTGGTGAAACCGGATGGCAACACCAGGCTCCAGTCTGATTTGGCAGAGTTTCTACAGCTGGATGCCCTTCCTAACGCCAACCACTCAGAGAGTGTAGTGGGTGCTTTTATGTGTCACCCGCACGAAAACGGCCACGCTCGAAATGGTGTCTTTTATGTGCCACCCGCACAAGCCAGTCCAGGGGCACTGGCAACGATCTCGCTCGAAAATCCTACAGGAGCCAGTCAGGCGGTACTGGCAACGGCCACGCTCAAAATGGTGCATCTCATGTGCCAATCGCACAAGAACCAGTCCAGGGGCACTGGCAACGATCTTACTTGGCTTGCCGGGTCTTCTCACGCACAGCACATTTCCAAAGGTCTCGGTCCGTAGTCATCGCCTCGGTGAGGCCCAATGTACGAAGGTCTTGCCTCACCACCTCAGCCCAGGTCTTCCTGGGCCTACCTCTTCCACGGGTTCCCTCAACTGTGAGGGTGTGGCACTTTTTCACGCAGCTATCCTCCTCCATTCTCACCACATGTCCATACCAGCGCAATCGTCTCTCTTGCACGCCACAACTGATGCTTCTAATGTTCAGCTTTTCTCTCAAGATACTTACACTCTGACGGGTATTCACATTGACATTACACATCCAACGGAGCATACAGGCTTCATTCCTTGCGAGCTTACGTATGTCCTCAGCAGTTACAGCCCATGTTTCACTGCCATGTAGCATGGTTGTTCGTACGCATGCGTCATACAGTCTGCCTTTTACTCTGAGTGAGAGTCCCTTTGTCGCCAGCAGGGGTAAGAGCTCTCTAAACTTTGCCCAGGCTATTCTTATTCTAGCAGCTACACTTTCAGCGCACCCACCCCCACTACTAACTTGGTCGCCCAGATAGCGGAAGCTATCGACTACCTCTAGTTTTTCACCCTGGAATGAGATAGAAGTTGTTTCCTGTTTGTTTGCAGTCTTTATTGCACCTGAACATCTGCCACAAACAAAAACTAACTTGCTAGTTAACCTGCCTTTGATGTTGCTGCACCTCTTATGTGTCCATAGCTTGCACAGGGTACATCTTATAGAGTTACTACCTACTCCTTTTCTACATACTGAGCAGGGCCATCTACCTGAAGGGGTTTGTGTTTTATCTACCTTCCTACTTATTAGGATTTTGGTTTAAGCTAGGTTGACTCTAAGGCCCTTCAATTCTAGACCTTGCTTCCACACCTGAAACTTCTCTAGTTCTGATAGTGACTCCGCAATTAGGGCAAGGTCATCAGCATAGAGGAGCTCCCAGGGGCAACCTGTCTTGAACTCCTCTGTGATTGCCTGGAGGACTATGGTAAATAAGAGGGGGCTGAGTACGGAACCTTGGTGGACCCCTACCTCTACCCGGAATTCATTGCTGTACTCATTTCCAACCCTCACCTTACTGGCAGCATCTCTGTACATGGCTTGCACAGCTCTCACTAACCATTCTTCTATCCCAAGTTTCCTCATTGACCACCAGATAAGGGATCGGGGGACCCTGTCAAAGGCTTTCTCCATGTCAACGAAAGCCAGGTATAGAGGTTTATCCTTAGCTAGGTATTTCTTCTGCAACTGTCTCACTACAAATAAGGCATCAGTAGTGCTTTTACCTGGCACGAACCCAAACTGCATCTCATCTAAATTGATTCGCTCCCTAATTAGTTGGGCTATGACCCTCTCTGTAACTTTCATAACCTGATCTAACAGCTTGATGCCTCTGTAATTATTTGTATCTAAAGCGTCCCCTTTACCTTTGTAGCAGTTGATTATGATGCTGCTACACCAGTCATTGGGTATGACTCCTTCGTGTATCACCTGGTTCGTAATACAGGTGACTAGGCTATATCCAACACTGCCAGATATTTTGAGCATCTCTGCAGTGATTCCTGATGGGCCGGGGGCTTTCCCGGTCTTCATACTCTTAATTGCTTTATCTACCCTGGTACTATCAACTCGGATAGCTGGTCCCTCTATTGGGTCGACATACGGCAGGCTCTCTTTCTCCCATTCATTCTCTTTATAACAAGTTTTCCATGTTGGACGGTTTGACAGGAGTTGGCAAGCCAAAGAGCAGTACCAGGCCCCAGTCACCTGTTTTGGCATGGTTTCTGGTTACACATAACATTGGTGATGACAGGAGATGGAGAAATGAAAGAGTAAGAGCCAGAGTGGAGATGGTACGAGACCAGTTAGTACCAAGGAGCAGAGACCATTGTAGTATCAGTAGGAAAAGAAGTGAGAGGATACAGCATGTTGGTGGACCAGATATTGTAGTGGGTAGATGAGTGACCTTTCTCTGGATGGTGATATCGAATGCAAGTAGTAGTAGTAATAGTAGTGGAAGCAGCAGCAGAGGTACCACTGCAAATGTGCTCCTCTGTAGGTTTCACCTGGAACAGTCTTCGAGATCTGAGCTGAATACACTTGGAATGAGTTGTCATGGATACTTCCAGGATCACAAAAGGTTTTCAATCCATTCAAAACAATGAACTACCAAAATGGTTAAGTATAGTAAACCCAGCCCACTCCGCTCCCAGTATGATTATTGTGTTTTGAATATGAATTCAGTAGATCTATGATGAAAGAACTTCCAACCATGACTCCACCAAATTTTCAAAGATGCATCTTTAACTACATAAAGTATCAGTTACGTACATCGGGTGACGTTATCAACTCTACCTCAAAATTGCAGGCCTTGTGTCTAAAATTAGATGCAACAAGTCCAAGCTGCATCAGGCACCAAAGCTTTCTCTAGACCAGTTACTTCTATTGACTCTGAAGCATTTACCACTTCCTCTTATACTGTCTTGTGTTCCTCATAATCTACTTCTCTCTTTTTGACAACAGAACTGGTAACCACTAATATCTTTTATTAAGGTTATTCTTTAATTCTCGACTCTCATATGGAAACTTTTGCTCAATGACATATGTGACATATGCACGGCTATCCTAGAAACAACTGTAAGGGACTTTATGTACAACTTCTCTTCTTAATCTCTTCTTTACTTTAACAAATTCTGAAATTATGTTTGAATTGTAAATTCCATGTTTGAAAGTGGCACCACATGTCTTGCCTGTTTAATAGCAATATCAGAGTTTTTCTTGTAATATCTGATTAGAGTTAACAATGGTACGTATTAATTATTATTATTATTCCCACATACTTCTTGTTCTCCTGTCCCCTCTCGCCTCATATCTTAAGGGTGCACCCACATCAACATTATTTTCATCTCTTTCCTGTTCCACTATTGCCACTCCCACAGAAAGACACCTGATATGTTTTGGCCCCTTCCCTCTCACTTTACCCCACATCCCATAGCATAAAGCTGCCCCTCTCTCTCCTCTAGCTCCACTCAGTCAAAAGGAACCTTAGTTTTGTGAGCTACATAACAACCTCAGTGTTGTTGGTAACATAAAAATAAAGCACCCGAATACACTCTGTAAAGTGATTAGCTTTAGAAAGGGCATCCATCCATAGAAACCCTGCCAAAACAGATGACTGGAGCATGATGCACTCTGTCTTGTGCCAGTCTATCAGATATTTCACAAGAAATCACGCAGATTTCTTTTCCTTTATCTGATGGTAACTATACAAGGTTTTTGTTTTTTAGTTTTGTCAAGGTTCTATGTTGCACCTTGGTTAAGTTTGGGATTATTTTCGATTAATTCCTTAAGATGTTGGAGATAGACTGTTTCAATCTGGATAGTTTGTGGTTGAGTTCTTTGTTGGTTGGGAGTGGGTGGTCTAATTGGTAAGTAGGAAATTTGCTGGGTGTGTTGTTCTTTATTACCGATAGCCATTTGAATTTGTATGCTCTTCGACAAAAGTTGGCTTCCAGGTTGAATAAGATTTTTTTCATTCGGCTATTGGCTCAAGATAAATTTAGGGCTCAGGCTGAGAAGTTCTAGTTCTTCATGGGAGAGTGACCCACTCAAGTCTGTGACTAGGGATTTTGTTGCTGATGGTGTGTTGGCGTCCTCGTTGTTACTGCATAAATTTCTCTGAGAGATTTAGAAATGTATTATTCCTATTTTCAAAGTGAAGTTGTTTTGACTTTAGAATTGGTAATGAGCAAACGATTGAAAAATAGAAAACAAAGGCAATTCTTTGTGAAGAATTCTTTATTTTAAATGTTGAGCCAAACCCAGCTACAATGTTACACAAGTATAAAGGGGGAAACAAGAACAAAAATTCAGAGTGGCTTACATAAGCCTTATTAGCAATTAGAGCCATGATCTAAAGGTTTAGCTATCAAAGTACAATTAGAAGGCCAATTAACAGGAGAACGAAACGAAGGTTAGAATTATTACCGGGCAATTTGACTTGAAGGCTAAATTTATTAAAATGTGTCAATTAAGTTATGAAATTAAGCCTACATTAATGAAAATGTCACAAATTAAAAAAAAAAGAAAAAGAAAATTCAGATTTGTTTCTTTTGAAATCAAAACAATTTAAATCACAAATTGGATGTGTGTGAGTATGTATGTAATGTATGTGTGCATGTGTCTATATATACTTATATATATATATATATATATATATATATATATACACATACATACATATGAATACATAAACACAAGTGAAACTCTGAGTAAGTAAAACCACTGAGTGCATATTTCAAATTGCATTAAATGTCCCCAAAATTTTTAGCAATGTCTGCAGGGGATTAAATCAAAAATAAAATTTAAAAAAACAAAGAAAAAGCCCCATTAGTTTTGTGGTTGATGGGAATAAATCATACACACTTCTTCTAGACTCTGGTGTCCTTTGAGATAAAGAGTAAGCTCCCCGCAGTTGTGTTTAATAGAGTGACCCCTTAAAGCAGCTGAAGAGTTAAAAGACTGAGAATATATATAATTGGATTATTTGTTTTAATTAAAATAAAAGATATTTACAGTTGTGTTGTTTGAAATGAGAGCAGTTGGGTTTCTATTGACATTTGATGAGAGACATTGAGAGAGAGAGAGAGAGCAGCTGCTCGAGTTTGTAGAAGCCTTTGTCAGGATGTGATACTCACCATATCAGTGGCTTCATACTGAATGAAATATATTTGTAATGAGGGGAGAGAGAGAGAGAGAGAGAGAATCCCTGAAGCTAAATAATGCTTTAAAGAAATTTACTTTGTTTCTTGTTAATTTAAGACAGGATTTTTTTGTTGTTTTTTTTTTCCGTAAATATTTGGGATAATGATGTTGGCTCAATATCTAAATATTTGAGAACTTCACAATCAGAGTTATCACAATACCATTTACACAAGCAATCAAACTCCGTCTGGCAAACCTAAGACGAGAAATAGCTTGAACAGATCTGATAACAAATTTCTTGTAAAACAGAAACAGGAAAAAAAAAAAAAAAATTAAAAAAAAAAATTTTCTTTTAATAATAAATGACTTGCTGAGCAGAGGCACAATCAGTTGGTCCGAAAGCTTCACAAGCACATTAACCAATTATAAATTTTGGTCAGAGATTGTGGCGGCACCAAAGAAAATAAGTAAAGCAAGGCAAATCAGCCTTGATTTTTGAACATTCAAACAAATGGGCCGCATTTAACTGCAACACTAAAAGGTCTGAAGATGCCTTGAACATAATTAAGAGACTTGTTTAGTCATTCCACAAAGAGAGATGGTTTATAACTAGGAAAATGGTCGAGAGAGGTGAGGGAGAGGGGGCAGGACAGAAGAAGGGTTGGGGTGCTGCAATAAGGAAGATATGCTACTAAAATATATATATATATATATACACACACACACACAAAATGGTGGTATAATCCTCAAATAACTAACATCCCAGAGTAAACATGGAAATCATTTCGTTTCTGATTTCAAAGACCTTAGTCCCTGAAAGTGATTTAACAAAGAAACACACAAATGTATGTGTGTATACTTACACACACATATACATACATACATATATATATATGTATATACACACACATGTACACACTATGAGAAAGCACTGACTTTTTCTGAATGGAAACAAATGCTGTGGCCTGGAGAATGTCCCTCTTTGGGGCCAGTTATAGTTTTGATTTTTAGCCTTTGTTATATTGTGGGGAAAAAAAGAGGGGATGGTGTAACGACCATCATCAAGGTTACCAATTAAAATATTTAGGGACACAAATTCTCGTTGACTCCTTGTTCCATTAAGCACACCAAGGATTTAAATATTTCAGCATATCATTAATACGTTCAAATTAAAACCTATAGGTCTAATTTACTAATGAAGCCCATGAGACATAAAAAGAGGATCAAGTTATTCAAGGGTTTGGGGAGTGACTAAGGAAGGGAGAAATTGAAATAATCTGGTTTACTACTAAACTGAAAAGCAAACGATCTGCTGCTTGGTACCGAATCATTATTGGAAATAATTTAATGGTATAATTACTGGGGGTTGTTAAGACTTCAGTTTGTTACCAAATGCTTATTGATACCAGAAGTCAACTTAAACAGAAATTGAATACACAACATTGTGTTTCATGAAACAGATACTGTAACTCACTGTTAGTGAAGAAGTCTCCATTAATTTTAATTTTTCATAATGTTAATAATTAAATGGGGTTAAAAAAATATATTAAACAATCTCAAAGTAAAAAAAAAAAGAGAGAAAGAGTAACTTAGCATATTATGGAATATTCATAGAAGAGGCAGGACGATGAGGAGGAGAGGGGACATGTAGACTCCCTAAAGATTGATAGTAGCAATGTTCCTGGAGCCAGGGTTACATATTTTGCAGTGTCTGGCAACAAAGTAAAGGATCACAGTATTGAGGGAGGAGGGGTTAACATCACTGGCTGCTAGACACAAAGCAAAAACGTTTTAATGGTTTAATGATATAGGATTTTGTTTTAATTCCAAATATGTAAGGAACACCAGACAGAAGCAATAAAACCAATATTTTGGAGACGGAAGGTAAGTGGCGGCAGCAGGGAAGTTGGGGGTGGGGGTGGAAGCTAAAGACTAAAAATAACAGAGAGAGAGAGAGAGAGAGATTCCAAAACTAGGACAGCGGGAGAGAAAATGTAGAGATGTTGTGAAGAAATTTATTACAGACGGAGAAGAAAAGAAAAAAAGAACGAGGACATACATAAAAAGGAGTGTTTGATAGATATTAAGAATGGATGTGGTGGGACGGGGAACAGAAATAACTCAGGTTTAAAAAATATATATTTTCAGCCGCAATAAAATACAAGCATCTAAGGATACACATTGAATATTGGAAATTTTTTATAATTTGTATTTTCTCTTTCTTAAATGAAACACTTTATATATTTGTGTGTGTGTGTGTGGGATGTATGTATGTATATATGTGTGTGTACATATATATATATATATATATATATATACACACACACACACACACATATATATACATACATACACACACAAGTGTAAATGTATTGTATTTCAAACAAGACCGATGTACAATAATATTTAAAATTATTATGTTAATAAATTATATAATAAAAACATTCTTACATTTTTTCAAGGAGGATGTGGTGTTTTAGTATATTTCATTGTGTGTTTTTGTTTTACTTTTTTCTCAATAAAATTTTATCTTTTGAAAAGTCAACGTGTTGTTCTGTACAAGGTTGACACTTAGTCCACTGCTGTCAGCAAAGATGAGAGGGGGGAGAGCAGAAAAACAGATTCTCCTTGATACAACAGGGCCTGCGGCTTCAGGGTTAGCTCTGGGCCTAGAATTCACGATGAATGCATTGCAGAAGAATGTTGGAACACAATAAGTAGAGGAATACTCGGTCCCTGCCTTTACAGCGCTGGGATCTCTGGCACAAAGAGTCAGTTTCAGCTTTTCAAAAAATCTTTACGCCATTCATTAGAAAGAAACGAAAATGGTTTTCTAATGAACCTAAGATTATTCTGGATTGCTGTTGAATTTGGGAATAGTGGTGGTGGGGGGGGGGGAGCAGTAGGTGAATAAATAAATCTAGCTTAAACCAATACGTTTAAACCATTAAAAATGAACTCAATATCCAAGTGTTGTGTACAGACTAGTCCGTGCATTCTTATCCTTCTAATCCATCTGGTTTCAGCAACGAAGCTAGAAGATGGCAAGCCCCAGTCTGACAATAACTGCTTACGTTTACTACTTCTAAACTGTCAAACATAGTGAGGAGGCCATCTTTAAACTAATGTACCTAACCTGAAAATATAAGAGCCCTCCTGCTAACAGACAATAATTGGCTGCTGTTATGATGATGAGGATGGGGAAAAGAAATTGGAAGAATTTTGGACTAAAAAGAAGGGAGCTATAGATTAGCCAAACAGAAAGAGAGAATATTTAGACAAACGGGCTGGAAAGTGTAAGATAATCCTACACAATTGAAGAGGTGTATTACATATATATATGTGTGTGTGTGTGTACACACATGTATATACAAATACATACATATGTACACGTGTGTATACATACATAAACACACACATTTTTCCTACAAGGGAGAGTGGCAAGGCAACAATGGGTGGAGAAGACTTTTGTAGGAATTGGCAGAGCTATAAAAAAAAAGAAAAAGAAAATGAGAGAGAGAGAGCCAGATTTCTCAGAATAGATCTGTTAACAGTTGATTTGTGGTAAGATCAACAGGTTAACATTGACATGATGGGGCATGAACAACCAGCAACTGTAATGGTTTGCAACAGACAGTCTGATGACTAGACAGAGTCCTCTCTGGTAAGCATTCATTCATCCATGCATACTTATAATCCTGTTGGCTGCCGCACAAAGCCATATTGACTACAGAAGACCTCTATGTCGGCGTGCCTGGCTCATTAGAACCTCTGGGAGAACCATCCGCAGTTACTGTTTTCTTAGTTCGATTTAATCGGTCCAGCTCGGCAGCAGCATCACGAGTTACGGCAGCCTTGTCAACTGGAAATTAAGACACAATCCATTATAATAATACACAACAAAACATTAACAAATAAGACACTTTATCTACAATCTGCTTTATAATAACTGGAGAGTTACATCTAATTTATGATGGTCCCTCGTTAAAACTACACATGGTTGTTATTAATAAACAGTAGAAACCGAGAAAGATGAAGCTGGCCTATGTTGGTAAATAGCAATTTATGAAGTTCACACAGACAATCATTGAGGAAACATTACTGTTAGTGGGAAGAATAAGAAATTGGAAGAGAGGCAATGAGCGAAGAGGGCAGGAAGTGAAGGAGAGAAAGGGGGCAAGAGGTGAAGAGGGGAAGGAGTTCTCTACTTCACCTCTTGCCCCCTTTGGCAATGAGGGTTAGACACATGTTAGTGGAGAAGAGTGATGAAGGGAGCAAGGAGAAAAGGTTTGTCGGTGCGTACATAATCCCGTCCCTTTACGTTTTTCAAATTTCCTAAGATAAAATCAACAAATACATACCTTTCTACAGACACAAAAAAGAGTAATACGATTAGGAACAGAATTAGCCTAGATAAGACACAACTTGGTTCTATGGCAGAGTGAAGGGCAACTGATGTTGTCTTCTAAAAGAGGAAACAACTGTAGGAGCATTTAGTTTGGTGAGAGTGTGCACCCCTACCTTGCGTTCATCAATTTGGTGAAGGTGTTTCATAAATTTTCACACTAAACTTCACGGTTACTAGGAGACTAAGAGTAGATGAATGGTTTGAGAGACATACAACAGTGTGTGAATGGCTTGTGAGAAGTTTACAAGCCATGCACAAAGGCATCCACCAGAAATCAGCTGTCAGCACCTCCCCTGTTTGTTGGATGTCAAGATTGGCTGTCCATAAGAACTCTCTTCATGCTGGATGTAATTCTTACAGCTGACGGAATTAGAATTATGGAAGCAAGGCCTAGAATCAAGAGGCCTTACGGTAAACTTAGCAAAGACCTAAAGTAGTAGTAGGAGGAGGAGAAGGAAGGAGGTAGTGAAGAAAAGATTCTTTGACTGCGCAGAAATGGTTACAATTGATATGCAGAAAAAGTGGCAGTAGGATTTCCACACAGAATGTAAGCTTTTGAATGCACAAGAAGTGCAGTGGGGGGAGGGAGACAAGCAGGTTGGCAGGGGTGGATAGGAGAATTCAGAATATACAACATGGAAAGGAGAAAGGATAGTGGGAATGGGGTGTCAGGGCACACCCTAAAAGGGGATAAAGAAAGAATGAAGGGTGGCTGGTTGGGTAGGTTTGCAAATGTGTGAAAGGCAAGTGACAGACAGTAGAGATAAGGATAAAGGAAAATCCAGAGAGTGGTGGACACAGGTGAAGGTGGGGATGTGGTGAATCTTAGTTTGGTGGTGGTGGGGAAAGTGCAATGAAATATATAGGAGTTGGTAAGGTGAGCTGGAGAAGGAAAGTATAATAAAGCTGTAGATACATGAGAAGTAGGGGGATGAGGTGAAGGGGAGAGAAGAGGCAGAGATTAGAGGTACAAAGGTGGATGAAGGGGGGACCTCAATGACATATCTGACAGGGATATATCTAAATAACAAGGTTAGGAAATTCATGCAGTGTTGTTATAAATGATGACATCACAGCTTCTGTCGATTATAAACTTGTACTTGCTGTCAGATGTGTAACACCCGGGGGGGGGGGGGGGGTTACTGCTGCTTCTGGGAGCAATATTGTGGTTACTTGAGGGGGATCACTCGGTCATCCCTCCCACCAGCCCAGATTGAAAACATCAATGCCAATACAGTTTGACAATGAAACGGATAAAAGTCTGAAAGAGATGGTGCAATTCATTTACCTGATTTATTACCTGCCTCTGTTTTCTTGCTGAGAAGACTGTTAAAGAAATTAGCCAACATCCCTTCAGTGCCAGCTGTTTTGGAATCAAGCTGAAATAGAGATCAAAGAGAATCAGCAAAAAACACAAGCCTGGTTGAATTGTCTCACAACATAATACTACAACTACTATTGCAACCTGACACCTTTCACACCTGATACACACTAATTACTTCAAGTTTTAAGAGGCTAATAATTTATTGTCATAGTATCTCTGAGTTTTCTGAAATTTATCTCTGAATCATCTTCAGAATGATTATTTCTCTTTCTTATTAAACACTATTTTAAAATTATAAAACAACTTCATATTGCTTATCAAATGAGACTTCAATCCAACACTGATACAGTAACAATGATAATAGTTCATCAGAAATGCTAGAATTACCAGAATAACTGCCTTTTTATGTTTCAGGGAAACCCAACAGATAAATGTATCTGTTGGACTGAAGTTTAAGGAGTAATATTTAAATAGCTGACATTACCAGAACTTCCCAGCAGGCATTGCCACTGCTGGGGTCAGATGGAAAGTGGAGAGTTAAATCAAGATGATAAAAGCTCCTAGTGATGAATGCCACCTTGCCCTGAGGTATCGACTCCTGGGCCAATGACTTACGAGGAACCCAGACTCCAGCTCTGGATGGAAGTCTGAGAACAATTCCCACCTCCAACTGATATAAGAATCCTACCCAGCTAAAGGCTTCTCTCCCGGCACAAAAGCAACAGAGAAGACACTCAACTGCCTCAGAATGAGAAAAGGACGACCACAAGTTTCTTTGGTCAGATGGGGCTACAAGTCCAGCCGAACCTCCTGTGTATGTGGATCACTGCCTTGTCTGCCCTCCACAACCCAACCTCTGCAGCTCAAAAAAACCTGGCAAAGTTCAATAAAAATGAAAAGAACTGTGGAAAGAAATGATAAACTGTACCAATATCTATAATAACACTTGGATGGTTGGGGGGAAAAAGAAATTAATAATTATTGGATTGAAAAACTGATAGAAGAAGAATATTTATCATATCCTAAGAGTAAAACACAAACAAATGTAAGAATTAAATTAATAATTCTTATAAAACAGTTTTTAAATGTTAACCAAATTCCACAGGTTATTGGTAATGTTATGAAATAAATCTAATATGATTATCTTTAATGATATAAATTGCCAACGTTGAACAGAGTTAAATGAGATGAGGACAGTTACTTGAGTATAAGCATGGCTGTGTGGTTAACAAGTTCAATTTACAAGTACAGGAGTCCAAGTTTGCATTCCCCAGTATGGCATACAAAGTGTCTTGTACCAAAGCTCTGGGTTAACCAAAACCTTGAGAGTAGAATCTTGATAGATGGAAACTGTGCAGAAAAGTACTGTATACATGTATACACACAGATAAACGTGTATATATTTCTGGAATGGATACTGACAAGGGATTGAGACTTGTTCTGTACTGAGGTACAAACACTCCCTTGGCACATTCACCATAAAAAACGCAGTGAACCTCTGATTGGCTCATTACAACATAGAAGTGCTTATTGTTCACCAAATGTGATAAAAACATTAATATCTGTTGTCAATGGCTTGAAGCAGTGGGGGAAGAAAAAAAAAACTCGATAAGTTAGAAAAAAAGGGGGAAAAAAAAAAGCTAACTTCTATAAAATGAAAATAGTTTGTCATTGTAGTTAAAGTGAAATTAAAAATAGCCACTGAGACAGGACATTGTTAGAATTGTGTACATAATCCTTGCTTGAAATAATGTTAGCATTGGCAGCAAAAAGAAGAAGAAAAAAAACCCCAAACTGCTGACCAAAAGAAAAACAACAAAAAATCAGCCCAGCATCCAGGCAGAACAATGTGTTGTCATGCTGACCAAAGTAGTGACTGTCAAGTGAACACCTCAAATGAAATAGTAAAAGACATGCTTATTTTGAACAAGTCCAAACACTCCACACTTCCTTTCATACAACATTGTACAGGTAGAGAAAAAGAAGTAGAAAGAAAAACGGTGATATTCACTGGAACTTTTCTAGCTGATCCTGAAGTAGGAGAACCAGTGCCTCCTGGTGATGATCGGGAAGATGGAGATCCCTTAGCGACGCCTGCAGATGAACGTATAGGGGTTTCCTAGCGGAATATAAAAACGTACCGAAAGTTAAGAAGAGAATAGGAAGTAAACCCTCTACGAAGATTTAAATAATTGTTGTAATTAGATAACATCTGGTAAAGAAAGACTTGGAAGACATTATAGTCAGCCCTATCACTAGAAAATGTAAATACCAAGGCTAAGATAGCTGGAATCTAGTTCTATATTTATGAGGAATTATTTACATCATTTACATTTGACGGATATTTGTCCTCATCTTGTTTGTTGCTAATACAAGGTTTCAGCTGATATACCCTCCAGCCTTCATCAGGTGTCTTGGGGAAATTTTGAATCAGGGGTCTCATTCCTAAGGTATCTTTCAATATTATTATTCAGGTCACTGCCTGGAATCGAACTCGGAATCTTGGGGTTAGTAGCCCGCACTCTTAACCACTACGCCATACGCTGGAATCTGTATTGAATATGTGCTTACGTAATTTCTCTCCATCAGTTTATTGTCACGTTAGCAAAGATATTGCAAGGAGACATGGTACACCTCATCATTGTCATTTAACGTCTGCTTTCCATGCTGGCATGGGTTGGACGGTTTGACCGAGGGCTGGCAAGCCAGAAGGCTGCACCAGGCTCCAATCTGATCTGGCAAAGTTTCTACAGCTGGATGCCCTTCCTAACTCCAACCACTGCTTTTTACGTTCCACCGGCACGAGGGCCAATCAGGCGGTACTGGCATTGACCACACTCGAATGGTGCTTTTCACGTGCCACCGGCTGCATTTCCAAAATCAATGAGGTATGATACTCTATTTATAACATCAATGAAGATATGATGCCGTATTTATAACATAAGATGTATGACATTGCATTTAAGGCATCAGATATTATATGACACTATATTTACAGTATCAATGAGATGACACTGTATGTAGGGCAGGTCATTCTTGTAAAAATAAGAGAAACTGGAGAAAAAAGTACAAAATAATCTTTGAAAAAAGCTTTGCTGTTTCTGTTCTTTGTTTAGCAACCGAGATAAAATTGCATTGCAAGTTCTTATTTAACAAATCTGGCAAAAGGGATCGGCAAAACTATTGATCCTTCATTGTTGTTGCAAGAATTTATGTTGGAGAGCCTGAAATAATTTTGCAAAATGATTTGCATCTAAAAAGAAAGAATTCACAAGGGTAAATTTAGATTCTGTTTTGTAGAATAAGATTAAGGAATGATGACAATCACTTCTCCAGTAATTATTTCTAAGTCTCAAACATCTGGGTTTTTGACAGTAAAATAGAACACTTTACCGTTACATAATTTCCCCATCGAGGAGCCCCCACCCTACCCCACTCCAACCTCTGGAGATCAATATGAATTAGGTTGGCAACCTCTGACATACTTAACATGCTATTAGTAAAGATGTTCATTTGTTAGGGGCATAAAATAAAAAAAGTTTTTAAATAGCAAAAAGAAACCAATGTTTATTGCAGGGGCTGGTGGTGGCAGTAGCAAGAAATGTCAATTGGATTGTCAGGAGATACAGACCGGTGTGGAACCTGGAGCAGGTTGACTGTTAAGTAGGCTTTGTTGACGCATAAGAAAGACTTGTTCATCTTCAGCAACAATTTCTGCATCTTTCTGGATAGGCTGCAAATATACAGGAAAGAATCATTACAAAAAAAAGAGACTGCTGACAATAATCTAACATCATTGTTTAACGTCCACTTTCTATGCTGGCATGGGTTGGACGGTTTGACTGAGGTCTGGTGAGCCAGAGGCTGCACCAGGCCCAATCTGAACTGGCAAAGTTTCTACAGCTGGATGCCCTTCCTAACTCTAACCACTCAGAGAGTGTAGTGGGTGCTTTTACGTGCCACCGGCACGAGGGCCAGTCAGGCGGGTACTGGCAACAATCACGCTCGAATGGTGCTTTTCATGTGTCACCAGCACAGGGGTCAATCCGTGGCCTTGGCAACAATCACGCTCAGATGTGCTTTTAACGTCATGCTCGGATAGCAGCAATTTCATTTACCCTTTTCAAGTTATTGGAATCCATTTCCTTTATATGAAACCCGTTTAAACCAATGCTACTTTTTCACTTTTCCCTTAACAAATCTTGGGGGTCAAATACTTTGATTAAAAAAAAAAAAAACATCACTGCATTCCCATATTTCAGAAAAATTGATTTTTCTAAATTTTTTTTCCTTTTCTTTCTTCAATATTAAAAAAAAATAAAACTTATAAACATAATGATTATAAAACTGGGATAAATTAAAAACATTCCTGAAATGTAGTTGTAGAGGGAGGAGGGTTAGTGCAATAATGTAATAAAACAAAGTTTTCTGTGTCTAAGGTAACAAGAAGGGAATGTAGACAGATAAAAGTGTTGAAATACTTCCATTCTTTGAGATGGAAGAAAATATATGTGGCCTCGTTTATCACTGATTGATCTGTAATAACATGGGTTAATGATCAGTTGGAAGATTCCACTTATCCCAAAAGCATACCATGGCGACCATCCACAGTGCTCAGCTACCCAGAAGATTCCACTTATCCCAAAAGCATACCATGGCGACTATCCACAGTGCTCAGCTACCCAGAATGTACAGACTTGTGCTGGGGAAGCTGCTTTTAGCCATCAACACAAGACCAGTGAACAGAGAAAACATAAGGACACAGATCGTGTCATATAACCAGTTGGAGACGACGTCTCCTGGGGCTAAATTACAGCAACATTCGTACTAAACCAGGATTGCCATGTTATGTTGGCAAACAATCTTTACTTCAAAGTACTGTTGCTGAAGATCTCTCATTGTGAGATTCAGAAATAGTAATTTTCTAAGAGGCTTTTGTCTTGAAAGTTACAAGGCAACCTTGTTGGCACTAGTGCCAAGTAAAATGCACCCTGTACACTCTGTAAAGTGGGTGGCACTCACACACACACACACACAATGATGGGTTTCTTTCAATTTCCATCTGCTAAGAGCACTCATAAGTCTTTGGTTAGTCCACAGCTGAAATAGAAGACACTTGCCCGAGGTGCCCTGCAGTGGGGCTGGGGAGGTAAGCTTACCTTTCTTACAACTGGTTTACTGGGAATATCTTCACTCAGGTCCTCAGCTTTCATGTTTGCAAGATTTTCATTTAGAATAGATATTTTCTTTTCTGTATCCCAACCAGCAGGACTAGATTCAAAGAAAAACAAAGAAAGAATTCAAGGTTGAAATCAGAAATTCAAGAGAAATCTCAAAGGAAAGCGTGGCCAAAACAACAAATTTCTACCTAATGGAGGTTAAATTAGAAAATTACTAATTGTAAATCTCACAACAAGAGATATTCAGCAACAGTACTTTAGAGTAAAGATTGTTTGCCAATATAATAACATGGCAGTCCTGGTTTACGACGAATGTTGCTGTAATTTAGCCCCAGGAGACATCGTCTCCAGTTGGCTATACGACATGATCTGTGTCCTTATATTTTCTAACAAGGGAATCTAGCACCCCCACTCAGCTCAAAACAATATCTGTGTATCGCGATTTCCAGGAAATAACCCGGAAATCGCGATACACAGATATTGTTTTGAGCTGAGTGGGGGTGCTAGATTCCCTTGTTCGAAAATATAAGGACACAGATTGTGTCGTATGGCCAGCTGGAGACGATGTCTCCTGGGGCTAAATTACAGCAACATTCGTCCTAAACCAATAATGGAGGTTAAGTTAAAAGACTTAATAACATCTTGGGAAATGGCTCACCGACTTTCTGTCACTGAAACTGCTATTTACTGGCAGAGTCCCAATAGTTTTACCTTCAGATAACAACTTTAGCTTTCTACAACAAATAAGCTGTTTAACAGAGACGGATTCAAGGAGGTCAAAAGATTAAACAGCACTTAACAGGTTACAGGATCCTATGCCAACTTATATTAACGACAAGTCAACTATAGAAGCCTTCCCAGGCATAAGAGTAAAACCTGAGAATTACAATTGTTTTCTTTGTTAACAAGTCTCCTCCAAAAGAAACTCCATTTTAAAGCAGTGGCCCTGAAGCATAAATTTTGCTAATTATGTCATAATTTGCAAGAGGAATGACATCAACCACTGGAAGATGAACGAACACCATTTCCATGGAAGTTAGTTCACCTGTTAAATTCAGCAAAGAAACAATTTGTTTCAAATTTTGGCGCAAGGCCAGCAATATCAGCTTTACCTTTCATCCTTTTGGTGGGGGTCGATAAAATAACTCCTCCCTGATATTGCTGGCCTTGCACCAAAATACATAAAGTGGTTGGTGTCATGAAGGATGTCTTATTGTAGGAACTATGTCAAAAAGGAAACAAATGAGAGGAGTAGGGGCCATTTGCCACACTATGGAGGGTAGTGGTCCCAAATAAGAACTGACCTTCCAACCCATAGAAAGCGGGAGTAAAATGGCATTTTTAAGCGAGGCAAGTTCATCATCATTTAATGTCAGTTTTCCATGCTGACATGGGTGGAATGGCTCGACAGGAAATGGCAAGGCCAGGAGTTGTAGCAGGTTCCTTTGTTTTGGAATGGTTTCTGTTTTTTCTAATGCTAACCTCTTTACAAAAAGTGTACTGGGTACCTTTTTACATTGGCACCAGCACTTCTAAATCATAAAACCCCATATACATAATCAGAAGTGATCTAGACTTTCCAGCAATCACAACAATATAAAACAGTTTTTATAGAAGACATTTTAAGATGAGGGGGGAAGGAAAGAGAAACCAAATAAACACTTACACAAACACAGAATCTTTTTCTACCACATATGCAGGCATTGAGAATGAAAATCCATATATCCTGTGGACCAAATACTTAAACAGAAGATCACAGTTCTTTTCCTCTTTCACAGATGTATATATTAGGGCAGCACCATCTTCAGGGTTAAAGAAAGCTTACGACATCTCACATTTTATATTGGGCTGGTGCATAATTATTGCAGCTTTTTTCAACACTAACAATATTTAACAAAAACATCTTTAAATGACAGTCTGACGACTGTCTACCAAGCAAATGGGAAGCAGTAATTGAAGTAGATGGTGAATATGCTCCGGAATAATCATTTAAAGATGTTTTCTTTTACATGTTATTGTTTTTGTTGAATAAAATTTGTTGAAAAAAAAAGCCACAATAATTATGCACCAACCCAATATATAATACATTGGTCAAATAGTACATCATTTTATAGTAAATATCTTGGAAAATCACTATACATTTATTTTTCCCATGCTAATAATTACTGCAATAGTTTGGAGATTGGAATGTAGGAGGTGGCATCAAAAGGTTCCCAGAATAGTTATGTTTAAAAAAATAAACCATTTAGCTAAGTTTTAAAATCGTCTTCTTCGAAATAGTAACCTTGCACAGCAATATACCGGTCCTTGTGTTCCTGCCATTTTTGGAACTCGGCTGGGCAGTAATTTTCCAGAAGGAAGTCGAGGATCTTCTGTGAGTCTCTCTGGATCTCGACAACCGTGTTAAAATGGTGACCTTTGTGCTACATTTTTATCTTGGAGAAGAGATGGAAGTCCCCATGTGTTAAATCTGGGAAATAGGGCAGGTAAACAAGTGATACAATGTTGTTTTTGCCGAGAAATTCCCAAGTGAGAAAGGCTCTGTGAAGAAACCAATTCTTCGTGCTCCACAGATCTGGTTGCTTTCGTCGAATGTCCTCTTTCAAATGCTTCAAAATGTCGCAGTAGAACTCTAGATTGATGGCCTGCCCAAGGGAAGAATTCTAGATGCACAATACTACATTTCTGGGGGGGGGGGGGGGGGGGGGGTGACGCTTGTGACAGGTCTTCTGTTTTTGAAGCACCCGTGTCACTCAAAACATTGCATATGACCCATTGCCTCGTCGCTGTAAGCTTGCTGAGGTATGCTCAATGTCTCTGTAGCAGACTTTTCAAGTTTAACACTAAATCTTACGTTGGCTCTTTGTTCTTGTCCATGAAGAAATCACAGACTACAGCAGACCCACGTGAACACAAAGTTCACAACTTGAAAAGTAAACATAGTGATGTCACTTGGTACACCGCTGAGTGAAGGTCACAAACATGTGCTGCCATCTGTTGGAATGCTACAGAACTCTATCAACTGCTGAAATCCAAGATTCTTTTTCTCCAAACAAACCTCCTCCTCCTCCTTCTAATAATAATAATAATAATAATAATACTACCAGTGCAGTGGCCCTCAGAGTTCTGATCTTGGAAGGGTTATGTACAGATTTTGTATTGGTGTAAAAGATGGGCTACAGCAAATATTCTGCTCAATACCAAATTTGGTTGTCAGTTGCTTGACTATAACCAACTGAGCATGTCCCTTAGTGGCTGACAATATGTGCATCTCTGATCGCGAGCGGATGTAGTAGGAAAGAATCAATAGCCATTTGTTCTTCGGGGTTCGAAGAATTCATCCTTGGAAACATGGGTTTTTCATTCACTATCCTCAAACAACCCTTATTCAGGGACCTTTTGAGCAGGATGTGCCATTCATCTTGATATGAAGTCACCATGTCGTGCACATGAGGTTGTGATGCAGATGGTTAATGTACCCTTATCAGACAGGTAGTCATGATGGGTGTATTGGGCTTCATATATTTATACCCCAGTGTCACTTTGATGGCATGCACTGCTCTCTCTCAATAATCCTTTCTACTAGAGGCACAAGGCCTGAAATTTTTGGGGAGGCGGAATAGTCGATTACACACGTACTTAATTTATCAACCCCAAAAGGATGAATGGCAAAGTCGACCTAGGCGAAATTTGAACTCAGAACATAGCGACAGACGAAGTACCAGTAAGTATTTCGCCCAGCGTGCTAATGATTCTGCCAGCTCACTGTCTTTCTCTCTCTCAATAACGATGAGGAGGATGATAATTATCAATACAGTAAATTCTGTCAGACACAAATTATAAGAATTTGAAAGTAAGGAAGCATAAACTGAAACTGCATCACTTTGAACCAGGAAGACCTCTAACTTTAATAAATATCCATGGAGTCACAACAACATGTCTGGTCTGCAGTGAAATTTGGCTCACAAAGGACTTTTGGGGGGGGGGGCAGAATACACTGTGGGTTTTATATAAGGGTTCATATCCAGAGGGATTTAGTCCTGAAGAATGATAAAGACAGTGAAATTGTTCTGTCCAAACCTTATCCCAAGCTGCCACAAGAGGCCCTTGTGGACCTAAATACACAAAGATCTAACCCCGTTTGTTCAATGTTACATCTGTTATTCCATGCCAGCACAAGTTAGACAAAGTGAAAAGCATGTTGGCTTAGTGGTTAGGGTATTAGGCTCAAGATCCTAAGGTCAGGGGTTTGATTTCTGGCAGAGCATCTTAGCCTTGAGCAAGGCACTTTATTTCATGTTACAGACCATTCATCTGACAATCAAAGGGCCAGCCTTGCCACATTCTGTGTCAAACTGAATCTCCCAGAGAACAGCATTAAAGGTATACATGTCTGAGGAGTACTCAGCCACGTGCATGTTAATTTCATGAGCAGGCTGTTCCACTGATCGGATCAACTGGAACACTTGTCATCGTAACCGAATGAGTGCCATTTTTCTTCAAGTTGAAAAAAGGCTTTAATTTTACAACCAGATGTCCTTTCTGTCAGTAACCCTTCATTTTACACATATTCAAAGGGTGTAAATCTGGCAGAGGAGTTGTTATCATAAGACAATTGCTCATAACTCACAACATTTGGAGAGTACGTACACAAACAGGCTTCTTTCAGTTTCCCTCTACCAAATTCACTCACAAAGCTTTGGCTGGTCCATGACTATAGTTAAAGACACTTCCCCTGAAACTGTGTGTAAAGCCCTTAAAATATCCCAACCAGCACATTGATAAACATATTTCTTGCTGAAGGATACAGTTTAAACAAAATTTCCTCAAATGTTGCTGGATAAAGTCAAAATGTTCTTCTTTATAATCATGTTCCTTCTCCAAAACAGAAATAGTATCAGTCTGAAAAGTAAAAAGAAAATCAGATCAGTAATTACAGCCAGAAATAATTATAATTTAATTATTAATTTTTAACAGATTTCCATCCCCTCCATCATACTATAATGGGTTGGGCCTTGTTTTATTTCTTTTTCCAAGACATTTCTCTCTCTTCTAAATGCTCAATTGTGAAATGAGAGTGGAACCTCATTGTCAGGCAAGTAGCCTGACACACAGGTTATTTATCCTATTCAGCTGCAATGATGAAGTGATGACGAATGGAACCTCTCGTCCAACGTCTTAATCTCACACAGATAATTGGAATAAACAAGTTTTACAATTGTGCAAGAAGCCAGCCAACTTCTTTCTTCAATCCCACACAATCTAAAATACTTCAATCATTTTATCTCAAACATCTTTTGTCATTGACTAAAGTTACAGGAATACAGGGAGGAGGAGGATTATGTTACGGACAAACAGGAAATTAGTTTCCTATAAAAAGACAGTAACTGGCGTAATTGATTGCAGAAATCACCAGGGGCCATGGACTACATAACATCAACTGAAATATAATGAATGAACCAATAAGGGAACCTTTACTTGCAAGAAACAACAGCCAAACTTCCCTCAAATTAAACCTCACCTAGATACTATTAAAAATACAGGATAGCCATGGCCATCCACTCTTATGCTTACCTTGTACCTTGGGAGTTTGTTCTGTCCCCTACCACTACCATCTTTAACTTCCCCCAGCTACAACCACCTACTCTTATATAATGTGGGGTAGCCGTGCATCCCCTCAATAGCCAAACACCTCTATCATACTTTAGCCCCTCAACACCTAGCAAAAAACTACCTCTGCCTCCACCCCACAGCAGGGTGAGCTTATCTTCCCCTTTCTCCCCTCTTGCTAGTGCTGGTTGAATGAGGAAAAAGCACCCAACATACTGCAAAGCGGTCGGCATAGAAACAATGCCTAAGCAGACAATGGAGCTAAAGGCAGTCCCGTGGCTTGCTCGATCCTATGAAACCGTCCAACCCATACCAGCAGACAAGAGGCATGTTAAATGATGAAGAATGACCTGGAGTTAAACAACTACCACTCAAAAAGATAGGCTCCCAACATACCCATGCATTTATGCCTCAAGGGTTACTGAAGGCCAACATTACACACAAACCACTTATCTACAATTACATAAATTTATTATTTTCATAGAGATATCAGGATTCTTGACTTTGCATGACAAACAAAATGCACAAAGACCAAGTTGATGTGCTGAACTTGGAATTATTCCTGATAAATCTGGATCTTGTAAAGGATTTTTATTCATGTAGTGCAGTATCATTGCTATTTCAATTTTTACAGACAGAAAACAATATGAAGGGACCAGATAATACTGAAACCATTTTCATACATTATGTAGAGACATAATGATTGAAATGACTAAAAGATTTCCGTCTCTGAGCAAGTTCTGTTTTGAAGCAGAAAATGGCAATTACTGTCTTAGATGTTTTCAGCCATTCTTGCTGGTTAGAATCTCTGAGAGATGAGAAAAAGACAAGTAGAACTGAAATGTATTATCAAAGAATGCACGAAATGATTGTGTTCAAATGAAAATTTAATGAACAGCAAAAAGGTCAGAGAAACATGTTCACAACTGTCCCCTAATCTTCTTTTCTTTAATGACATGTCAATTTTGGAGAACTCTTCAATCTTGAGATTATCTCCCTTTCTCAAGTGAAGTTAACTGCCTTTTGGTAATTATGAGACATCTCTTAGAGGCAGAGATAATGTGTAATAAATCAAGAATCTATGTAATATGCTATTTGATAAACCTGTAATAGTCTGTTGTTCAAAAACATGCCACTGGCCACCAAGTTATTTCTCTTATTTTTGTCTAAAATTATGATAAAATATCTGTAGTGAAACTCCAAATCAACCCAGACCAAACAAACATCTGATCGAAAGTGTTCCAGTCAACCATTTATTTTAAAAACAAGTAGGGCCACATTATCGAATGTGTCCTGAGAGTGAATTATGACTTTACAGAGATTATTTGGCTAATATTTATCACCAGTAGCCCGTGCTCTTAACCACTACGCTACGGGCATATGGCGTAGTGGTTAAGAGCATGGGCTACTAACCCCAAGATTCTGAGTTCGATTATAGGCAGTGGCCTAAATAATAATAATAACATTGAAAAATGCCTTAGGAACGAGAACCCAAGTTCGAAATTTCCCCAAGACACCCGATGAAGGTTGGATGGCATATCAGCCGAAATGTGTTAACAACAAACAAGATGAGGACAAATATCCGTCAAATGTAAATAATGTACATAATGCAAATGGAGTTTAGTCTAAGCCTTTCAATGTGGATGTTGGACTTCAGCAAAGGTGTGTATTGTCACCCCTCCTTTCCAGAATTTTTATGAACTGCACAGATATGTGCAGACACTGTGGAAGTGGGGCCACGATGGATGGATGAAGAACCGGTTGGGTGATATCAGCAAACGACATGGTGTCACAAACATGGCTCTTCAGAAGGTGATCTCCAACATGCACTGAACGAGTTTGCTGCCGAGTGATGCAAGGCAGGAACAAGAATGTTGCAAAAACTGAGACACTGGTCCTCTCCAGAACCTCATCTTAGAGCACACTCTGCATATTAGTGACATCAACGAGACATGGAAAAGTTTAAGTATCTCAGGATCATATTCACGAGTGGTGGGAAGAAGGAGGCTAAACTGGACGCTAGAATTACAAGTGTTGGCTCAGTAATGTGCCAATTCCAGCGTTCAATCCTCAAAAGAAGAGAGGTTGGCAAAAAAGCCAAGCTTACCATCTTCAATTCAGTTTCAATGCTTGTCCTCGCCTCTCATCATCATCATCATCATCATTGTTTAACGTCCGCTTTCCATGCTAGCATGGGTTGGACAATTTGACTGAGGATCGGTGAACCAGATGGCTGCACCAGGCTCCAGTCATGAATATCAGGTAATGACTGAAAGAGTACAATTGTGAATACAAGCAGCCAAAATGGGATTTCACTGACGGATCTCTGGAGTAACGTTACTCAACAGAGCGCATAGCTTGAAGATAAAAGACTCTCTCCAGATTGAGTTGCCACTTCTCCACATTGAGAGGTCAGTTCTGGTATGATGAACATGTGATTAGGTCAAGAACAAAATGGTTGCATAATACTCTTAATCTCAGTTAGTCATGCTTGAGAATCCAGCCAGAAAGTGTAATGACAGTTGCTTCTGAAAGGATCCCATGGGAGAGATACTCAAGGATGCTACCCCCAATGACTATCTCTAGAATAGTGGGTGGAGAAAATGGATGAATAGTTATTGTATTGTGTTGGCTGGAAACTAATGAGTTTTAGCCTTAAGTTACCTGACACTTCCAGGTTTAACAATTCAGCACCCTCAATGCTAGAAAACATTCCAGATGTTTATCAAATGCTTGGATGGCCACAAAGACCCCACCCCACCCCCAGGAGTCAATATTAATTACCACTTTGCCAACCCCTGGTCTCGGACAAATATAGTCATGAAGGACTTAGAGAGTAGGGTACTTACTTTTGTTACAAGTACTACAATAGGTATCCCTAAATTACAGTTGAGTGTGTTCTCTGGCAGAGGAAGCAAA
This sequence comes from Octopus bimaculoides, assembly GCF_046866305.1. NCBI lineage: Eukaryota > Metazoa > Mollusca > Cephalopoda > Octopoda > Octopodidae > Octopus > Octopus bimaculoides. Next base: position 165,177,878 of record NC_142930.1, read on the forward strand.
ACGTTTTCTTCAGAGGGACCAGCCGGAGGAGGATGGAGAGGATTGATGTCCCGACGAGAAGGTGGCTGGCTGATTGTTTCTCCACCTTCTTCTGGTTCACTATATTCTTGGAAAAACCTAACCACTGAAAAGAAATAAAAAAAAAAAAACATTAATGGTTATATAAACAACTATACACACACACATGCATTTCATAGCAATTAGTAAATATTTTAACCTCCCAATTAATACACGTTTAGAAATAGCTGGGTGGTCAAGAAGTTTGTTTCCCAATTGTTATGGTTTTGGGTTCAGTCCCAATGCACTGCACCTTGGAGAATTGCCTCCTACTATAGCCCCAGCATGACCAAAGCCTTGTGAATTTGGCACACAGAGACCGAAAGGTCATCAAATGTATGCAAGCACATGCATGTGTGCATTTACATTCGTATGTGCTCTGTGAAAGCCACTTTTGCAATCAGTGATATTGTCACTTCTGTCAACAACCTGTCTGTTTGCCCTACTCCTATGAAGACAAGTAAAATAAGAAATCCCTTCTTTGAAAAGCATGTAAGGGTTTGCAGCAGAAAGGATACCTGATTGTAAAACAATGCCTCAATTGCATACTCATCTAACCCATGCTAGATGGAAAAACAGGCATAAAAAATATAATGAAAATCTTCATGTAGGAAAGAGAATTTGGATAATTTAAACAAATTTATGCAAAAATTGCTTGCTTGTATAAAAACAAGGCCAAGCAATTTGGATAATTTAAGCTAATTTATACAATTATTGCAGGTTTGTATCACAATAGAGGGAAAAGCAAACCAGACAGTTATTAAGCTAAATCAGATAACGAGAGCAAATAGTGTGAACATAATATTGAAATATCTGGTTTATTTAATGGAGATAAAAATCATATTATCAAAATATAGAATATAACTAATGTTCCACAACAACAGTATGATTAAATGTAAAGATAAGAGATGGTGAGATAAAACAGAACTAGATACATGATGTATAGGAGGCATCAGCCATACCGAAATATGTTATTAGCAATAAGTTTAAAATATTTGCTGTAGAAAAAAAGCAGCCAAGAAGAAGAACCATTATTGACACAAAAATATTTCACTAGAAGATTTATTCCAGCACCGTTTTTAATTTTATTTACTTTATTTTTCTTTTTTATTTCAGACATTAGAGTGCAGCCATGCTAGGGCACCACCTTGAAGGATATTTTATCTGAATGAATTGATCCCAGTATTTTTTTTAAGCCTTGTACTTCCACTGCACCCCATCCTCACAATTGACTACCTTCAGCCCCTACTTCTATCTCTTACCTCCTGACCCCTCTTGCAACCTTTTCGACATGTTACTTTGAAGGTTTGTTCTGCTCCCTCAGTTTCATCTTTAGTTTTCTTTCTAGTACCACCCCACCCACTGGGGGAGAAGGAGCGTGCTGACCCCCCCCCACTTTCTCATTCACTGACTCCCCACCCCTGCAGTAAATGGTTTTGCTGATATCTAGAATGAGGGTCACAGAATGGAAAGAGAACTGCTGTTATGAGGCATTGCCATAACTAACACTACATGTGCTATAGTTCTCATAGTACAGACCTCGTGGTACTCTTTCGGTTACGACAACGAGGGTTCCAGTTGATCCGATCAACGGAACAGCCTGCTCGTGAAATTAACACACAAATGGCTGACCACTCCACAGACATGTGTACCCTTAACGTACTTCTCAGTAAGATTCAGCATGACACAGTGTGACAAGGCTGGCCCTTTTGCATTACAGGCACAACAGAAACAGGAAGAAAGAGTGAGAGAAAGTTGTGGTGAAAGAGTACAGCAGGGTTCGCCACCATCCCCTGCCAGAGCCTCGTGGAGCTTTAGGTGTTTTTGCTCAATAAACACTCACAATGCCTGGTCTGGGAATCGAAACCACGATCCCACGACCGCCAGTCTGCTGCCCTAACCACTGGGCCATTGCGCTTCCACAGTACAGACCTATACTATATACTAAAATGCACTGTGTCCTAGATATTTTGATGTACAGTATCTCAGGAGAGAACTGTGGTAATTATTTTGATATATCATGTCCTAGGGAACATAGATTTTCTAACTTTACGATGATGGCCTGCTATTGGTAGAACTTCTTCCTGAAAGAACATTACTGATATCTGAGGTTCATATTTAGGATCCAGGGCAATATCACATGCATTAAAATAGGGGATCAGCTCACTTGATTTTACCCCCACCAAAAACAGGTTTACCCTTTCAAGTGGAATATGGGTTGAGACATAAAATACATTGACTTGTTCAATGAAAATCTACAGAGGATTAGAACCAGCTACACAAACCAAGAGTGGTGTATGGCATAAGGATAAGATGAACTGGTAACCAAATATGGTATCTACTCACCCAGTTTAACTCTATATTTTATGTTGAGAAAACTTTAACACTCTTGAGTTTCTAGTTACATTTAGAAAAGAAACTCCCATCAACACATCATCATCATTTGACGTTCTCTCACCTCACAAACAGCAACTGCCTTCGATGAGGACTGGCAACAATGTCTCAACACAGCACTTGCCTCAATCCAGTCAAAAGATTATCACTGTAGACACTCGTGTGCTGTCAGCTTCAGACTGTGGAGTTGCATGCACTCTCATCGCTGAGAGCACAGACTTTGTTGTCATCGGACACCAATGGACTACTTATCATGGGTTGGACGGTTTGACAGAAGCTGGCAAGGCCAGGGGCCTCACCAGGTTCTTTTGCCTGCTTTGGTTTGGTTTCTACAGCTGGATGCTCCTCCTAATGCCAACTGTTTTACAGAATGTAATGGGTACTTCTTTATGTGGTACAAGTACCAATGCTTTTCATATGGCACCATCACCAGTACTTTTGTGTGACACCAGCACTGACAGGGTCACCAAGCGCCTAAAAGATTATAAATATTACAGCTTCAAATGACTAAATATTTGTGCAACAAATCAGTAACGAGGATATAATATGGCAGTATTTCAACATTAGAAATCTGAATTTCAGTAGTTTTCCTTCTTTATATTTGGCAAGAAGCCAGAGATTTAGGTAAGAATATAAGTTGTAACAATTATTTTCTCAATGGCACCAATACAATAAGAGTATGGTATTTCACCTAAAAATTCCTATCTGGTATTGCAGTAAGTGTTTGTGTGCTATGGAAATAGTTGACTGTACAAAGTTTTAAAAAAGTGGGTTTGACAGGAGTTGGTGAGTCAGAAGAGTTAAGTTCAACTGTCTGCTTTGGCATAGTCCCTACTTTCTATGGCTGGATGCCCTTCCTAAAACCAAACACTTTACAGAAAGTGTACTAAGTGCTTTTTACATGGCTCCAGCAAGGTCACCAAGTAACTTAGACAGGACTTCTCAACTGAGGTGGGGTGGGGGGAGTAGTATCAAAGGTGGCGGTTCTGTGCCAGGTGATGAGCGGTTAGAGAATGAATAAAGGAGATACATGGCTACATCAGTAGGGGGGAGGAGAGAGAGAGATGGAAAGAGATAAGAGGCTACAAAGATTATGTAGACGAGCAGTGGGGTTTTTTGTATTTTTTAAAAATATTCTAAGCTTTATATAATCCATACTGTTGAACACCTTAAGAAAATGTTCATCTTTATTGTTTAACATCTGTTTTCCATGTTGGTATGGGTTACAGATATCTTAAGTCATTTTAAATATTTCTCCGCTTTAAATGTTGAACTTCATCTCTTTAGCATTTAAAATGGCCATATCTGGCCAAAATAGTCTGCTTTATGTTCAAAGCAACTAGATCTGGCCTCTCACACCAACCCTACAAAGTCATTCTAAAAATAAACATTCACATCACTGAAATCTCACAACTATGAAAGAGTGCATAATTAATACAAAACAGTCCAGTGGCACATAAAAAGCACCATCTGAATGTGGCTGATGCCAGTTACCCACTGACTGGCCTCTGTGCCAGTGGCACGTAAAAAGCACCAGCTACACTCTCGGAGTAGTTGGCATTAGAAACATTTCCAGATCAGATTGGAGCCTGGAGCAGTCTTCTGGCTTGCCAGTCCTCAGTCAAACTGTCCAACCCATGCCAGCATGGAAAACGGACGTTAAACAATGACGATGAATGAGAATAAATAGGCATTAGATTTGACAGAATAACCGAAACACTAAAAGAGTGTTTTGTCTTTGTTTTTAACTCTATGCAAAGTGCATCGGTGAATATGTTGTTTGACCTCCACTGTCCCATTGAGAACTACTTGTGTAGAATAAACAACAGGTTCTGACAATGCAAAACAAAAAGAAGTTCCAATATATATGGAAAGAGGACTGGAATGGGAGGATATAAATATGCTGAAATACATCAGTACAGAAGCAGGTACGGTCATGATGGTTAAGGGGTTTGCTTCCCAATCATGAGATTTCAAGTATGAGAAAATGAACATTAAAACAATGGAGAAATGTTGTTACTGGGGAGTAGAGTGTTGTACTAATAGACATTATATTTAAGGGACATCTGACTTGTCAGTCTGCCTCATGGTCCCTGCAGCCGAAATGGAAAAGGTGTTGCCCTGGAGGATGGTAAGGGAGGCACACTGGAACAACCACTGGGGAGACAGGCAGTGTGTGTGCGAGAGATAAAATTGTGCTAAGAAATCAAATTTCTTTTAAGCAATAATAATATTTAAACAATGAAGAGAATGAAGAGAAGAAGGATTGCTAAATTAAAATATAGCTATTAATGGTGAGTCTGCAGTCTAATTCGCAGCAACAAAATCAAATGAGTAACAGCATTTTCAAGAAATATCTTTTAAAAAAAAAAAATTTTTAGTAGTAATTTAAATTAAAATTCTTTGTTGTTTCAGTCACTAGATTGTGGCCATGTTGGGGCATGGCCTTGAAGAAATTTAGTCGAATAAATTGACCCAAGTACTTATTTTTTAAAGTCTAGTACTTATTCTATTAGTCTCTTTTGACAAACCACTAAGTTACAGAGACATAAACACACCCACACCAGTTTTCAAGCAGAGTTTGGGGACAAACAGACACAAAAACACACTTTATATATATATATCAAGCTGAGCAAAATCACAGTTGTGGTGGATGCCAGTATCATGCAAATGGCACCCGTGCTGGTGGCACATAAAAGCACCCATTACACTCTTAGAGTGGTTAGCGTTAGGAAGGGCATCCAGCTGTAGAAACCTTGTCAAATCAGACTGGAGTCTGGTGCAGCCTTCCAGATTACCAGTACTGGTCAAACCATCCAACCCATGCCAGCATGGACAATGGACGTTAAATGATGATTATATACACACAGAGGCTTCTTTCAGTTTCTGTCTACCAAATCTGCTAACATGGCTTTGGTCGACCTGAGTCTATAGTAGAAAACAGTTTCTCCAAGTGGCATGCTGTGGGATTGAACCCAGGACCATGCTGTTGGGAAGCAATCTTCTTGCCACACAGTCACGCCTACACCTATTTACAGTTACATCAATGGTTGTCCAGTAAGTGGAGAGGCAAAATTGTTAAGAGTGTCGGACAAATTACCTTACAGTAGTATTTGTTCCAGCCCTTTACATTCTGAGTTCAGATCCTGCCGAAGTTAACATTACCATTCACCCTTCCAGGGTCAACAAAGTAACAGTGAACTATTCCTGGCCCTTGCAAATTCCAGGCCTTGTGTCTACATTAGAAACAATATAAAATTGCGGACATTTCTCTTAGCAAAGAGACCAATAAAATAAGCACCAGACTAACCCTTATAAAAAATCACATCTAACCTTATAAACCCACCCAAGGCCACCCTTCGTTGTGATACAAACTTCCCAATTTTAAAGTGATCGAAAAACCTTCCAAAATTTCATGTTAATTCATCAAAATCATTTAATGCCCGTTTTCCAATGCTGGCATGGGTTGGACAGTTTGATAGGAGCTGGCAAGACTGGAAGTCGTACCAGGTTCAAGAGTCTTTTGGCACCCTTCCTATTGCCAACCACTTTAGAGTGTACTGGATGTTTTTTACGTGGCACCAGCACCAGTGACAAAGATATTTTACTAAATTCTTCAATGTTTTCAAAATTAAAATGAATATTTCAATAGAAATTTGGTTACAAAAGGCTCACAGATACCAGGGATTATTAATACAAAGAACTGTTTGGTTTTGGAACAAGAAAGCAATTTTAGCACTGACACGAATATCTAACTAGTAAAGCAACTGAAAGCCACAACATCACATTCTCTCCACCAATGACCACATACAGACACACACACACAAATACTGAACGAACACAAACCATTTTTTTTTATGGTTCTAGATCACTCAGGCTGGTATTTCTATTAAAAAATTCAGAGAAAAACAACCAGAATGAAAAAAAAAAAGAAAGCTTCAAACTGTTGCAGACTAAACAAAGCAGTCTGCCTTTACACTGACACACAACTGTGTGTGCGCACGCACATCCGAGCACATGTAGGGGTGGCTGTATGAGTAAGAAGTTTGCTTCCCATTTACATAGTTCCAGGTTCAGTTCCCTTGTGGACAAGTATTTTCTACTACAGTCAAGGGCTGACAAAAAAAAAAAAAAAAAAAACTTGCAAGTGGGTTTGGAAGACAGAAGCTGAAGCTAGCTGTAGAAAATCTGCCTCAACAAACTCCCACCGACCCATACAAGCATAGTAACGAAATGTGGACATTAAATTAACTCACAGAAGCATTGTTTTAACGTCCACTTTTCCATGCTTGTATGTGTCAGAGATGGAGTTCATTGAGCCAGATTATCTTTTTCTTTCACACTGACAAAAGGTAAAAATGTCTTTTCAAATGCCAAGATTCAAAGTTCTGACAGCAAAAATTGGGAACTTGCTACATGCTTGGAACTCATCTACTCGTTTCCTAGTTAATATTGTGAATATTGAGAGATGCACTGAAACTTGCTAAACTAGTCTACAGCAAATAATTGCAAAATGAAATAGATCAATAACAAAATATTATAATTAGCCAAGAATCTGATCATGCTATTTATATTTAGTAACTGATATTTCTGAACACACACACACATACATATATTACATATAGAAAAAATGTCCAAGAGACACCTCACTGGAAAGCTTCCAATAAGCAATATAAAAATTATATAGCATCAGAAAATGCCTCGCTAACTCCATACATCATCATGGATAACATCTATAAAAAACACACACACACACACACACGCACACGCACACAAAATTAAATTTGAAATCTAAAAATGCAACCTGTTCAAAATTGAATGTAAATTTTAGACAGAATATATTTTGTAAGGGTTGATGCAAGTCTATTTCACAATGAAACCAACTAAAATAAGCACAAATATCTTTGAAACCTGTCTTTGCCAGAATAGATTGGCAAACAAAAATAAAGAAAAGAAAAGAAAGAAACCTTTTATATATATATATCCAATTTTGGAGGCTTAATTAATCTATGCTATATAATTATACATAAAGGCATCCGTTCTAGTGGTTAGGGCATTCCATTCATGATGTAATGATTATGGGTTTTGATTCCTGGGCCAAGCGACACATTGTGTTCTTGAGAAAGCACTTCATTTCATGTTGCTCCAGTCCACTCAGCTGTAAATGGGTCACCCCTGTAACAGAATAATAACCTTCTGATCAGGGGAAATGTCGGCCTGCTTGCCTAGCCAGGGATGGCATCACTTGAAAGCCAAAACAATAAGAAGCACATTGTGACCAGCAAGGTGTAACATCTGAGTCTGGTTGATCACGTGATATAGCTATGTACCTATGCTACATATATAGTTTAGAGTGGCGAGCTGGTAGAATCGTTAGCCTGCCGGGCAAAGTGCTTAGTGGTATTTCATCTGCTGTTATGTTCTGAGTTCAAATTCCACCAAGGCCAACTTTGCCTTTCATCCTTTCGGGGTCGATTAAATAAGTACCAGTTACGCACTGGGGTCGATGTAATCCACTTAGTACCTTTGTTTGTCCCCTCTATGTTTAGCCTCTCGTAGGTAATAAAGAAATATATATATATACCTATCTATAACCATAAGTAATGTGGAATTTTATTATAAAATAAAAAGATCTGTTAACAACTCCTGAAAGAAAATATAAAAACCCCTTAAGGGCTGATGAACCTTTCAAAGACATTCAAGTATTCAGTAAAACAACTGTAATATTTTGAATAAAACAAATAGGACCCTTCTTATAAGAGAATATTGGTGAAAGGCCAAAACTCTTCAGACCAGTACAAAAACCATTCCTTCCTTGTGATTTCCAATGAATTTACTCCAAGATGCTATATAATAAATTAAAAACAAAAAGTCGAAGCCGCTCGAGTCAGAAAAACACAAATCAACCAGTCTGTCAAAACAGCTGTCCCCTGCCCCTTCTCTCCTCGTCAATGGACAGACAACAGCGAGACAACCAATTAATAGCAACCAAGCTGGTCAATAACCTGAAGAGAGTTTCTGGAATGTAGGAATGTCAGATTCAATTGCTGTGAGGAGAAGTAAAATGTACAGTTTGGTGTTCTTTGCTCATTCCACTCAATGATGCTACAGCTACTACTACTAAAAACTCACTATCATCTACTGAGGGAGGATCCAACGGAGTAAATCCTCTGACCCCAACCTCATCATCTCCATCAATACATCCCATAATGAACAGTTCAATTATATTTCTTTCTTTATTGCCCACAGGGAGCTAAACATAAAGGGGACAAACAAGGACAGACAAGGGGATTAAGTTGATTACATTGACCCCAATGATTAACTGGTACTTATTTAATCGACCCTGAAAGGATGAGAGGCAAAGTGGACCTCGGCAGAATTTGAACTCAGAACGTAACTGCAGACGAAATACTGCTAGGCGTTTCACCTGGCGTGCTAACGTTTCTGCCAGCTCGCTGCCTTCAGTTCAATTATATTGGTGGCCTTCAAAGAAACAGTTAAAATGTAAAGCTACAATAGAATGTAGAATACTGTGGATGACCAAATGGGACAAATCAGGACCATTGCAAACCTGCAGCTGTGGTTCACAGAAACTGAATGACCATCTTATGGAAGACAGTCCATTCATTAAATGTTAACAAGGAAAAGTTTGTCATTAGACTGTGGCCAAACTGGAGCACAGCCTTGAAGAAGTTTTAGCCAAATAAATCAATCCCAGGACTTAATTCTTAAAGCCTGGGACTTATTCTCTCAGTCTTTTGTCAAATTGTTAGATTATAGGAATGTAAACAAACCAACACCACTTGCAAAGCAGTGATGGAAGACAAACACACACTAATAAATAAAATATATATACAGGTGTAGCAGTGGCTGTGTGGTAAGTAGCTTGCTTACCAACCACATGGTTCCGGGTTCAGTCCCACTGTGTGGCACCTTGGGCAAGTGTCATCTACTATAGCCCTGGGCCGACCAAAGCCTTGTGAGCGGATTTGGTAGATGGAAACTGAAAGAAGCCCGTCGTGTATATGTGTGTGTCCCGGTTCCCCCACCATTGCTTGACAACCAATGCTGGTGCATTTACATCTTCATCACATTGCAGTTCGGCAAAAGAGACCAATAGAGTAAGTATTAGGCTTACAAAGAATAAGTCCTGGGGTCGAATTGTCCGACTACAGACGTGCTCCAGCATGGCCACAGTCAAATGACTGAAACAAAAGAAAAATATATATATATATATTTTATTTATGCGCCCTTTTAAAGCCTAGCCAGGCTCATGGGCCCAGTTTCCCGGTTTCTATGGCGTATGTATTTCCGTCAGCTGGACAGAATGCCAGTCCATCGCAGCTTTACTCAAGAAACAGGAAGAAAGAGAGAGAGAAAGTTGGGGCGAAAGAGTATAGCAGGGGTCGGACAAACACCAGCTTAATAATTATTTCAACAAATTCATTATCTTTTTCATTTAAAATTAATTTATATAAAAGCAGTGTATTTCAAATGCAATCACCAGTGGAAGAGAACCAGCACAGAGAGAGAGAGAGAGGAAAGGGTGACATAGCTTTTAGTCACTGAACCTCACATTGTGCATTCTCACTCCACAATAACAGTTGTGACAAAAACAAAACAACTTCCACCAAGAAATAACAGCTGAATAAATAAATAAATATATATATATATATATATATATATATATATATACACATACATACATACATACATACATATATATATATATACACAAGGTGCGATAGGTAAATTGTTGCCATTTTATATTTTGCGCATAAGCAGTATAGTAGGGCTAGTTGGGCACTGTCTGTGAGAAAAACAGCACCATGACACAATTCACTTTGCCAGGAATTTGGAAATGACATGCTGTACTGTTTGGCATTTGTGCCAGCAGCTCCAATACGAACATTTCAGAGTGTTTGGGTGTCAATCTGAGGACACGTACTGAGACTGATAAAAATCAAACATCCAGTCAACATCATGGTGTTTGGAGTGATCACTAGTGATGGCGATGTTATGCCTCCATTCATCTTCCAACATGGCCTCAGACTCAATATGGAGAACTACATCAAGTGCCTGGAGGAGGTAGTACTGCTCTGGGTCAAGAGGGTGGCTGCTGGAAGACCCTATGTCTGGCAGCAGGACTCTGCACCCTGCCACACCATGCCACACAAGCAGGAGAACCCAGTCATGGTTGTCAGACAATTTCTGCGACCACATCACCCCTAACATCTGGCCACCTAACTCCCCAGACTGCAACACCCTTGATTATCATGGGGGGGGGGGGGCGAGTTGAATGAGAAACTCCTTGTAACACCAAAGATGAACTAAAGGCAAGGATTATGGCAGCATTTACCAATTTAAATAAGGAAATTGTCCAGAAGAGTTGAAGGAGATTCCAAAGTCGTCTGGAGGCCATGGTTGAAGCCAATGGCGATTTTATTGAAAAAATTTAGTCCTTAGTATTTCAAGATATTTTAATGTAATTTTGGTAAATATATCTGTTAAAATGAGATGTTAAGTGTTATTTTCATTTTTGCGTAATTTAGATGACAATTCATTCACTGCACCCTGTATATATATGTGTGAGTGTGTGTGTGTGTATATATATATATATATATATATATATATATATATATACAATTACATTTGTCATTAAAAAAAGTCACTAGATGAACAATGGGTGGTGTTTGCTGTTACTGTTTTAGGACTAAACCACCAAATGGCCTTCGTATTTTACGATTCTATAGCTTGGTCTCTTTTTCTTCACTAACAGTACTTAGGATTACGTTGTATTTTTTTCTTTTTTTTTTATCTTTTAATGTCTACTTTTCTGTTCTTGTAGGAGTCAGATGGAGTTTGAAGCAAATCTTCTTTGGGCCAAATGTCCTGACACCAAGCCTCACTTTCCAAGTAAAGTAATATTTCCTTTTGGTCAGACGGGTCTTTGAAGAATATTGGGACACTATTTATATGACAATGACACTCATTTACCATTATCAAACATCAAGACAAGGAGTCACAAACACACAAATCATTCAGTTTCCACTCACAAGTCTGTGGTTAACCCAGATTATAGTAAAAGACACTTGCCCAAGGTGCCATGCAACGAGACTGAACCTGAAACCATATGGTTGGAAGCAGATGTCTTGACTACACAGCCACACTTGATTAAAAAAATATATCAATAAATTGGCCAATTTCCAGGGACTGGTCTTTCTAATGATTTGTCCTTCAAATTCACCATAAATCAAATTTTTTAACAAATGTAATTAACATGCATTGTTTCAAGAAGAGAAACACAGTAAAATATTATTAATTAGAGTTTATTACCTTTGTAACATTCAATCAACCTGTAGTTCCTTTCACTAAAAAGGTCACAGCGGATAAACAAACACAAAAATCAATGAAACCTAGAAACAACTTGCCACATCAACAGCAACAACTGGTTCACTGAACATAGGTCATTTATTATTTACTACGGGGCAAGAAAATATAAAACAAGAATGCAGATACTAATATGTGTGTGTGTGTGTGTGTGTGTGTGTGTGTGTGTGTGATCTCTTTCTTTTTTTAGTGTATTGTAGAGATTTCCCAAAATTTCAAATTTAGGAATAAATATAGCATTTAACCTTTTATTGCCATATTTCTTTTCAAATACTCTGTTGCTGGTGTTTGGAACATAAATTAACAAGAAATTGATAGATTTTAATTTAGGCCACTTTTTTGATACCAACCTGCCAGAAACTGCCTCTAGTTTGCTGATACAAATTGTGTTTAAAATTATCTAAAAACTTTTCCCATTCCGGTCGTATGTAAAATGCATCATCCAAACGTGGTCGATACCAGTGTCCCTTGACTGGCTCCCGTGCCGGTGGCATGTAGAAAGCACTCACTACACTCTCAGAGTGGTTAGCATTAAGAAGGGCATCCAGCTGTAGAAATTTTGCCAGATCAGAATGGAGCCTGGTGCAGCCCTCTGGCTTGCTAGACCTCATTCAAACCATCCAATCCATGCCAGCAGGGAAAACGGACGTTAAACGATGATGATGATTTCAATTAAGATTCCATGTTCCTTTAAGTTACAAGTACCATTTTAATAATGGTAAAGTTATTTTACTATATTCATCATCATTTTAAAAATTATGAAACAAGGGCAGCAACAGAAATGTAGTAGAAAAAGGGTTAAAACAAGAGGTTTGTCTCCTAGAACTAGGGACAATATCCATTTTGTGCTTGAAATACCGAGTAGGAATTAGTATCAATGCCAAGTTGTATTTTTTTTTTTTAAACAATCTACAGACTGGCAAAAATGAAACTTTTAGAAAATATTTAAGTGGGAAAGACTGGACCAAAATATCTGAAAGCTGGGTCATGTTTAACCTTTTAGTAATTAAACTGGCCATATGTGACTCAGATATTCTACCTGTTTTAATGTTCAAACTGGCAGGATCTGACCTCTCGCACCAACCCTACAATGTCGTTCGAAAATTACGAAGTCACAGAATCCTAAGACAATATTCATTGAATAAGCATTACATTTGACAGAATAATTTCAATGCTTAATGGTTAACAATACAGTGGTATGTAACTTAATGGAATCGGTAGACAATATATAAACGGTGTGGTGCAGAATGTCCAGTTGGTAGAAGTGTCTCTTCCTCGCACCTCCCTACTTGTTGGTCTCGACAATGAACATTCAGGTGTTAGATTAACTGGACTGTTAATTGTGAAATTAATGTCTAAGTACAGTAAACCCCCAACTATCGCAGGTGTTATGTTCCAAAACCCCTTGCGATAGACGATAATCCAAAGTAGAAACAGCACTGTGTATTTGTTTTTAATAGTTTTATAATTTGTGTATATCTAATTATAAATGCAAAATGCCACCACAAAGGAATCGACGTAAGCTCAAATAATAAGCCATGATAGGGGCACTGCGATATGGCGAGAGATTACTGTAGTCAAGTGTTCCATAGAAACACGTACCCTTAATTCTCCAGTTGAATCAGGGTGGCACTATGAGACAAGTCTGGACCCTTGAAATACTAATAGGAGAGATGAGGATGAACTGACCCCAGTACAGGACTAGTGGTTTGTTTATTGATCCCCAAAACAACGAAAGGCCAAGCTGACCTCTTTGGGATTTGAACTCAGAACAGATTCAAGACATTTTATTCAATCCTCTCTGGAAAAAATACCCTAAGGGTATTTACAGTCTGGTATTTAAGAGAACAATGAAAGCAACTACTGTTAGACACTTGTCAGCAGACATAAATGAGAACCACTCATCTATAGAATCAAAGAGAATGGAATATTGGAATTTAATAAGAAAAGAAATTAGGTCTTAGAAAATTGTGGCTGTGTGGTAAGAAGTTAGCTTCCCAACCATATGGTTCCAGGTTCAACAAGTATCTTCTACTAGAGTCTTGGGCTGACCAAAGCCTTGTGAGTGGATTTGGTTGGCAGAAACTGAAAGAAGCCTATCGTGTGTGTGTGTGTGTGTCGCAACACTGCTTGACAATTGGTGTTGGTGTGTTTAACCCTTTAGCATTTAAACAGGCCATATATGGCCCAGATATTCTACCCGTTTTATGTTCAAACTGTCAAGATATGGCCTCTTACACCTGCTCTGCAATGTCATTCTAAAGATATAGAATCATATCATTGAAATCTCAAAATTTCAACATCTTATTCGTTATTCATCTCAAACTGGACAGAAACAAGGTGCCATTATTCCTTAAAAGAGTGTAATGCTCGTATTCATTAAGCCACAGGTGGTTCTGGCAATGACCACGCTCAAAAGGTTTTTTTTATGTGCTACCTGCACGGGAGCCAGTCCAGTGGCACTGGCAATGACCACGCCCGAATGTTGTTTTTCATGTGCCAAAGTAATTGAAAGAAACAGAGCATCTCAAAAGAAATACAGTAACGAAAAGGTTAATGCATTGAGAATCTGAAGATGTTTCCTAATAATATCCTGTGTATGCGCAAGCATGCATGTGCTTAGTTCAATCTGCCACAACACAAGTTCAGATTCAGACCCCACTGTGGGGCACTTTGGGCCAATATCTACTATAGCTCCTGGTTGACAAATGCCTTGTTGGTTGATTTGGTAGTCAAAAAACTATGTGAACGACTGTTTATGCATGGATGTTTCACCAGTAGATAACTGGTATTGGTTGGTTTATGATTCTGCACTTAGTGGTTTGACAAAATAAGATCAATACAATCAGACTTTAAAAATACTGGAGTTGACTTGATCACAAACCCTTTCATGGCCCCAGCATGGCCAGTACAATAAGTTAAAAAATAAAAGTAATTATTCAGTAATAATAAACAAAAAGTTTTTTATAATAGCAAATGAGACACCACCCAAAAAAGAAAAAAAAAGTAAAAATATGTAAAAGAAGAAAGCCAGTAATAAAATCTATGGCAAACTGAGAAAATAGATTTAAACTGGCCATTTCAGAAGAAACAGTGACCGTCTGTTGCCATGTATGCTGGGTGAGGTATTGACATAACACAGGAAAGAGATAACTATAATCATTGATCTGTCCACAGCAATGACTCAGACAAGCTGCTTAGTTTCACCGACTTTGCAAACACCAAGAGAAAGAGGAAGCAAGCAGTTTTAAGTAAATTGTGTTGTGACAGAAATTGAAATTTCACTTCTAAATTTAGCTTCAAATTAACCAGCTCAAATTTTACTACAGTTAAGTCAGTTGTTTCAACAGTTGACAATAAACATTTAAACTAACAACAATTTAAATTAACTGAGACAATATGAGACTTGATAAGGTTTCAATTCCCTTGATCGGCATGGGTTTATGATGACATGTATAACAATCAAATTCTATCAGGTTTGAGGTCATGTAGCGTGTTCAGTTGAAGCTATCTTTTCCTCCGATACCCACTTTATCTCTGCCATGTCATTCACACACACACAATACTTGCTTCATTTCACTTCAACCTTTACACACCTGCACTCAGTGCATATGTTCTACCACCATGCAGTGACTGCACTCCACGCACAAGCAACAAACAATCTGCCCTTTGCTTGAAGAGAGAATCCCCTAGCTGCTTGCAAAGCTAACAGCTCCCTGAATTTTCTTCATTCTGGCTACTATATTTTCACAGCACCCTCATCTACTACTGATGAAGTTACCTAGGTAACAGAAGCTATCAATTACGCCAGTAAATCCTTCCAAGTATTGAAAACAATACATTTCACTGCTGCTTTGCTCACTACTCCTCTACATCTGCCACATTTAAAATCTTTTATTCACTGCCAAACCTGCCTTGTGATCCCAGTATGCTGCTTGTGCACACATACTTCACAGCATGTACACTATATGGACATTAAATGATGATGAGGAGGAGGATTGGGTGGCAAAGCAAAAAAAAAAGATGGGGAAAAACAGGGAAAGAAATGAAGTAGCTAAATCTATAATCTGCATCCACCAAAGGATAAATAAATGCTTCAAGAAAGAACATTCCAGTCCAATCCATCTAATTCAGGTCCACAAAAGATTTTGTTAAAATATTTTGCACATTGTAGAACTAATTTATTGCTCATAAATTAATTTTTTTTTTGTTTAGTACAATTCCTAAGAATATTTAATTATGAAAATAAGATTTTCTAAGCATCAAATGGTTATAAGGGTTCATCCAAGTAAAACTGGAACCATGGGGGTTCATAGGATCAACGAAATGGTTGAGAACCACTGACTTAATGCATCAAACATTAGTGGACAGATAATCGCCCCCGGTTGAAGACCACTGAAAAAAAAATCATCATCTGCAATATCAATATTACCAGTTGGTACTGTTTTAGTACTTCACTAGTGGTTATGTGGCCAGGACACTGGCAAATATCAATTTCTTGATCCGATATTATATATTTGTTTAGTATTTCATGTGGGGGAGTATTATTTCATGACAGAAGTTTTAAATAAATAAGTTATAAAATACTGTTTGCAAAAGAGGTGGAAACAAACAAATGAAATACAAGTTTAATAACAAAACAAAAGCAGTAAAATTTATATTGATTGGTGAGAGCAGCAGCAGGAATTGTGAAAGACAAATGATAGACTTTGGCAGCAATTAACAGAACAATTAGTAAAATACAGGACATAGTAATGAAATAAATCTGTTTCAACCTACAAAGTAGATTCTAAATGACTGCGCCTGTTTCTATTCTAAATCAACGTGAAATATCTCAACATTGCTTTTCATTACCAATGGGACATTATTTTCTAAATTCCAACACACCTGTCATTAAGTGGGTATTTTTTTTTTATCACCTAAGACTAAATTAGAGGTAATTTCACAAAAAAGCAATTACAAAATGAGATAATGGAGAGAAGAAGAAACTAGGAAATTTACACCTTTTCAGATCAAACACATGGTAAGAGATTACGATCAAAGACAAAATATATTGCTTCTAGTGGATTGGGCAGAAACAGGAGTGAAATAAGGTCCATAACAGAGATAATACTAATAAGAGTTAATCATTTAGGATTTAGATTACTCTGTCGAGTGTAATGCTTATTTATTCATTGTTTTGAATTAATCATGGATTATCTTGTAGCTCTGAGATATTGATGACTTTAAGAATGACGTTGCAGGGTAGGTTCAAGAGGTCAGATTTGGCCAGTTTGAACATAAAACAGGGAGAATAATTTGGCTGGATAAGGCCACTTTAAATGCTGAAGGGTTAAATAAAGTATGTAATACTGGGCATTTTCAGGATCAGAAAATAATGAACAAATAAGGACCCCAACAAAATACTGTTACCAAATCTGGAATGGTGTCACCACACACACACTCAGGTACCTTAAATGATGCCAGGACTACTACACACTGGGCATCTAGAATACTGCTACACATACAGTCATCCTAGACAGCATCTGAAAAGTCTTCCAAGGAATTGCTAAAGACTCCTTCACCAATACACAGCAACATCCAACACAAATGGCCTGTCTGCTTATTCTATCACTACTACAATAACCTCCATTCCCCTGAAAGCCCTACACAACACTCCTCTCCCATCTGTCTTCTATCACTAAGACTTCACACTAATCACCTCAAACTCTGGGAGTTCTTTCCCACCCATGTTTTCGTGTTTCCAAGGATTTAATATAAACCAAGTCAATCCTACAAGTCTCAGTTCTCCAAAGCTTGACCTAACTAAACCATAAAAAAGAGAGATTCTTTGTAAATGATCCTTCATTTAATTAGTTTCACAAAATTGTATGCTTTGTCATGCAGAGACACACATGCAAATCTCTTCATTTACAGATCTGTCAAGTTCTTCTTATTACAAAAGAATTATATAAAAGGGGGAAAAAAAAAATTAAAAAGCTTTAATTCTGTGATGGAAGGGATTATCATACAACTTAGAGAATAAGGTTTTTACAAATAGGGGCTGGTAGTTTTCTTTTGCTACGCATGGTTTTAAGCTCAGTTCCACTACAGAACATTTTGGATGAGTCTATTCCAGTCCCAGGCTGACAAAGCATGGTAAGTGATCTGGGTAGATGGAAACTGAACTTTTGAAGATGTGTAAAATGAGAAATATCTTTTTTTTCTTTTTTTTTTCAGTAAAACAGATAAGGATTAGTGACAAGAAAAGCATCTGGCTGTAAAACAATGCCTTAACCCTTTCGTTACTGCATTTATTTTGAGATGCTCTGTGTTTCTTTCAATCAATTTTAAATATAACAAAAGAATTTAGTAAAATAACTTAGTTATCATTAAGCTAGAGTTAGGAACATAAATTGTGACTAAAGTTTGGTGGAAGAATTTAATTCAGAACTTATGAAAACAAGACATTTGTACTCAGAGCCAGAGCCGGTTTCAGCCGGGTTGGTAATGAAAGGGTTAATACTACAATTATCTAACCCATGCTAGCATGGAAAAAAATATGAATATAAAAAAAACAAACCAAATTAGCGATTATAGAATGCAAGCAAATACTTGGTAAATGTCTTCAGTCAACAATAAATACAAATACCTTTAATGCGTGATTTTTTTTGTTTCTTAATGGGAAGGACAGGCATAGCAGGATAACATATTGAACCGCAGATCATGTTCTATGTTCAAAGGGATTCTTTGTTTTAGCACATGGCTAAAATCCTACTTTCCACCACAGACAAACTTGGAAAAATTGTTTTTTTAACTTCACTTTTTCATTTTAAATTTATTATTAAATAATCATTTTTACCAAAAATATTTCTCAATGCATTACAGAAAGGCTATTTTAGTATTCAGTGAATTTATAATTTGTTTAAAATCATCATCATCATCATCATTGAGCATGTTTTCCATGCTGGCATGGATTGGACAGTTTGACCGGAACTGGCAAGCTAGGGAGCTGCACTAGGTTCCCATCTGATTTAGCATGGTTTCTATGGTTAGAAGCCCTTGCCTAACACCAACTATTTTACAGTATACAGTAATCCCTCGACTATCATGGGTGTTATGTTCCAAAGCCCCCCACGATAGGTAACAATCTACAAAGTAGAAACAGCATTGCATTTTTTTTTTAATTATTTTTATAATTTGTATATATTCATTTTATTGCAAACGCAAAACAACACCATGGAGGAATCGACGTAAGCTTAAATAATAAACTGCAATATGGCAGGGGGTTACTGTATATAACAGGATGCATTCAGCACTGGTACATGTGTTTTCTACGAGTCAATGGTACTTTCTATATGGCACCGACATAGGTAGTTTCTAAATATCTTCTTGTGAGAAAAATTAGTTTGTATTGCTAATGGTGTCAAAAAAAAAAAAAAAAACAGCCGAAGTCCAAGCATTTGTTAATGGGGTAGAACAGTAAGTGTGGGTGGGTAGTGGTTACAAGAGTGTATAGTAGAGTGAGTAATGGTTAGAAATGAAGAACGGGTGAGAGAGGAATATGGTGAAGCATAAATATTGAAGGATCATTATAGTAGGAAAGGTCCTAACAGTTCCTAAACCACTTTAAAACAAATATAAAGATAAAAAAATTATGTGTGCAACAGCTTAATGCATGTTAATACTGCAACCTGTAAAGACATATTATATGAAGTACAAGGTAACCCTGATGTTGATGCAATGAGAGAAAAAAAAAATACCCATTCTGTACAGTCTGTAAGGTGGTTGGTGAATTAGAACAAATAACATGGGGTATAGAAGCCCCTTTAATCTTGTCATGAACATAATCTCTTTAGAAATGGTTGGCTGACAAAATGCACCAACTGTAAAGTAGTTGATAATAGAAGGGTTCTACCCCTGCATGCATGGAAGGGGGACGCTAAACGATGATGATGATGTTTGAAAATGAAGGACATGCATTTACAACTATCATACAATGTCAAGACAAGGAGACACACAAAGGGGCTTCACTCAGTTTCCATCTACCAAATCCATTCACAAAATTTAGGCTGGCCAAAATACCATTAAGTTAGAAAGCAAACTTCTAAAGCCTGACAGCCACACCTGGATATAGAAAGATGATAGACTGCATAAAATTCAAAAGAATAAAGTGAAAGTGACCATCACTACTTACAACTTTGTTCATATTTGTGTCGAGTATCCTTTGGAATCTTTAGTTTTTCAATATGCTGTCTAAGTATTGTAATCCATTTTTGTAACGAGTCCATGATATTCCATGGCTGAGCCATTGATACAACCAACAGTACTAAGGTATGAGCGAAGTTTCCTTCCGTGAGAGCATATCTCAGTAAATTTATGTGCTGGGTGTCCCCATCAAGGATCCAGGCACCAAGACGCGTTTGATCTGAAGACAAAAGAACAAAATGAAAATCAGTACACAAAAATTAGGGGTATTCTTTCTGAACTGCAATTACTTGATAAATCACTACTTATCTGAAACCAAGAATGTCATCATGAAACCATTTCTACAACCATCACTTGGAATTGAAGAGGACTTGGTAAATATGTAACAAGCACCAGTGCTGGTGCCACATAAGGAGCACCTGGCACACTCTGTAAAGTGTCCGGTGTTAGGGAGGGTATTCATCCATAGGAACTAATCCAAATCAGGCTGGAACCTGGTACAGCTCTGGTCAAATTATGTTTAACCCATGGAAAAATGTTAAATGATGATGTTTTTGTTTCCAAGTGCCTGTGTTGTTGCAAGTAGACGGGGACACACATGGCATTCCTGCCCTTCACCCAACAGAACAGTCAGGACGCAACAGCTGAACGAAGGGAACGCTACACCACCATTGGGCTGGTACAAATTTCATCTGAATGAACCAGAATAATGTGAAATGAAATGCCTTGCTGAAGGACACATTGTTTGTATTATCCAGTCCAGGAAACAAACATTGAGATCTTCAACTTAACATTTATGTCAGATCAAAAATAGGGATATTAAAATTTTTGTTAATGCCATATGTACCCCAGTGTTTAGAACCTATTTGTCTGGGTTATAAAAGATGACTACATCAGAATGGAGGTTGTGATGGAAGGTGGGATAGACACACACACGTGAAGGTGCATGGCTCAATGGCTAGAGCATCAGGCTCACAATCATGAGGTAGTGAGTTCAATTCCCAGACCAAGCTGTGTTGTGTTCTTGAGCAAAACACTTTATTTCACGTTGCTCCAGTTCACTCAGCCGTAGGAAATAATTGCAACATTACTGGTGCCAAGCTGTATTGACCTTTGCCTTTCCCTTGGATAACATCGGTGGCGTGGAGAGATGAGTCTGGTATGCATGTGACTGCTGGTCCTCCATAAACAACCTTGCCCGGGCTTGTGCCTTGGAGGGGAACTTTCTAGGTGCAAACCCATGGTCATTCGTGACTGAAGGGGGGGGTCTCTATATACACACATCTGAGCCTCTAGTCCAGTTTGAACAACATTTTTTATATAAACCTGCTTGAGATTACCCCCACATTATTTGATAACTTCTGCTAAAGTCATCTGAATTAAAAATTTTCAAAGTTTCACTCTTTTTCACTTGTTTTTGGCCATTAGACTGTGGTCATGCTGGAGCATGGCAACAGTCTGTTCTAAATACCAGCTTAATATTTATTGAATTCATTATTTTCAAAATTAATTGAAATGAAAGCAGTGTATTTCAATAAAAATATGGTAACAGAAGAGTTCTGTCTCCATCTTCTGCCCCTCTTACCTATTCAATACCCTCTCATCTCTATTCCCTACACCAAAACCACCAATTTCCACAGAATCTTAGCATCAAACATTTATATGAATACCCATCCACTTCCTCTTACCAGCAAATATACAAGTCTATGCTGCCTACCACCTGTCCCCATCTAAGGTCACACTTTTACTGTCACCGTCATCTCAGCGACCATTTCTACAGCTAGCCACCACTTGTTCTATCTCGTTCTCTCTTACCAGTAAATCTTTAGCTTTCATTAGTACCTCTTTCCCCCCATTATCTTATAACTGGCTCTTGTTATAACCCTGCTTTTATTGCCTCTCTCCATCACTCCTCTAACTGTGGAGGGAACCTGTGGTAGAGGTAGACCCAAGAAGACATGGGACAAGGTGATGAAAATCTTTGAACTTTAGGCCTCACAGAAGCAATGACTAGTGACCGAGACCTTTGGTGATGGGCTGTGCTTGAGAGGGCCCGTCAAGCCAAGTGCACCCATGCTGGCACATAAAGAATACCTTTGAGCATTAGGCCTCACGGAGGCAATGACCAAGACCTTTGGCATTATGTCATGCTTGAGAAAAAGACCCATCAAGCTGAGCAAAATCGCAGTCGAGACAGATACTGGTGTCACGCAAATTAGCACATAAATGCACCCCAGTGTCATGCCTGTGGCACACAAAAGCATCCATTACACTCTCTGAGTGGTTGGCATTAGGAAGGGCATCCAGCTGTAGAAAACCATGCCAAATCAGACGAGTCTGGTGCAGCCTTCCAGTGTGCCAGCCCAGTCAAACCGTCCAACCCATGCCAGCATGGACAACGGATGTTAAATGATGATGATTAAATAGATTTATATTTTTGCCGACCATAAACAAACAACTGTTTATTTCTTCATATTTCCATCAATACAAATTACCCAGATAAGTTAGATTCTTTTACGTGAAACTTGTTCATGTTACAAAGAAATATATCTTCTAGATTTAAATTATGCATGCATATAATACTTATAACAATGTCACTTTGTTTTTCTGTCAAACGAGTGCTGTTGCTTCATTGTGGGGCCACCTGAAAACAAGATATCACTGATGACATTTAGAGCTATTTCTAGGACTTCATAAATGCTTACAAGTTGAGATGTTCATGCCTTCCTGAAGTGTAATAGCATAAACAAATAAATGAAAATAGCAACTACAGCCAAGGTTAGCTTACAGATTCAACTTATCTCTTCCATGACCATATTTCTGTTGAAATACACCAACTTTATTGATGAACATCAAAGATCTGAGCATACTAATTTTTTTTACAGTGAATGTATCGGCTGCCTTGGACCCTCGATGGAGAGCACCCTCGGAGGGACCAAGTAGGTCAAAGTGACCGGGAGGTGGACACACAACTACAATGAAGAAGGTGATTGACGACACCTGCCCCGTGATTCCCAAATGATATTTAAATAATCAGCATTCACATATCTCTTCCAAGACTAAAAACCCACCTGTGCTTGTGCCACATAAAAAGCACTAAGTCCAATCTGCTGGGTGGTTGGTGTTAGGAAGGGTATCCAGCTGTAAAAATCCTGCCATAACAGTCACAGAAGTCCGGTGCAATAGTTTGTTTTAATTAATGACATTTAATACAGTCTGTGTTTTAATTAGAAATTAACTTGGAACAAAAGACTGCACAAGAAAATATTAATTTCATAAAATTGAAACAAATAAAACAACCAAGACATTACCATCTCTGTATTCATCTTTGACATCAATATGGTAATATTCCAAACCAGCACCTTTTTTAGGGTCCTCATTGCCTTGCAATTTTGCAATTAATGTGGTTTTACCAGATTCTGTGTCACCTGAAAGATAAAAAAAAAAGCATTAAATATACAGATGAAATCCTAATTTTGACAAACCACACCCAAATATCACCATTTTACTGCCATTTTCCCAAATTTTCATGGTTCTAACCCCATTTATTTTCAGATATATTAAGAAAAACATATTTTGTGAAGTTAGATTCCATATACAAATTAGCAAGGAGTTAATACTGTAAAAGTAGTACTGATTCCCACATTATTGATCTTATGTTACTTCTATCCACAATATACTGTGATCGATTCCTTAATCAACTAAAGTATTTGGTTACATTCCAAGTTCAAATCCTTCTCCAAATTCAACTTTGCTTTTCATTCTTGCAGAATTGATAAAATAAATACAAGGTAGATCTCTCAACTACAGCCTTTTCCCAAATATGTCCTTGTGGCAATGCTATAAATTATGTAGAAATTCTACCTCAAAGAATTCTGTTTTACCCATCCAAGCATGGAGAAGTGGATGTTAAAACAATGATGAAATTATGTATAAAAGACATGTGATCTACATAAATCAATATATATATTGTTCTTACGAAAGGTTGGAACCTAGAATGGTTCGGTCTAGCCTAAGTTTTTTGAGACTATCTCATGTCTCAGTTCAATTGTAGCCAAAAGATATCGTTTTAACATCCATTGTTTCTATGCTGACAAGAGTCAGATGGAATTTGTTGACGCATATTTTCTACGGCCGGATACCCTTCCTGTCACCAACCTATACCCATTTTCTCAGAATACTGGAAATGAATCATACAGCCTGTAAGACAGTGACACTTATTTACAACTATCATGTGTCAGGACAAGGAGACAAACATACTCTCTCTTCCACGATGGGCTTCTTTCAGTTTCCATCTATCAAATCCATTCAGAAAGGGTTTTGCTTGACTCACAGATGCAGGAGAAGACATTTGCCCACAGTGCCACGCAGTGGGATTAAACCCAAAATCTAATGGTTGGGGAGCAAACTTAAGCACACAGTCATGTTGGTGCCTCTATATATATTCATAAAATCATGGCACCAGGAGAGGATTCACCAAAATAACAACAAATAGTACACAAAGAATGAGGTTACTAGACAGAAAAAGAAAAAAAAGAACTAGAAAGAAAGCTTTACTTCTCCAGCACTTTCCTCAGACACAAACCACAGGTTTCAAATATAAATGCTTATCTATTGTCATATATAAAGTTAGAATTGGAAGAACTAATAAACTGAATGGCAGAGAAAAGAGGGATTGCTTTAACTTTGGGCCAGATAAGTCTTTAAGAGCAGATCTATTTCGATAATAAAATATTACCACCAGTTTATACTCTCAACAACATAAGAAAGCTCACCTACTTCAATACTGTATGCTCTATATATGGAAGAATGCCAAAATGCCAAGCAAACCGGTTTAACAAACACTCCTAAGATAAAGCATTTTTGTGCACTTTCTTTTACATTTGTTTTTCTGTTAGATTTTAATAAGTGTTGCTTAGAAACAAGCATTTTTAGGCCTTCATCTATAGGCGCAGGCATGGCTGCATGGTTAAGAAGTCTGCTTCCTAACTACATGGTTTTTGGTTCACTCCCACCATGTGAATACATTAGAGCAACGTCTTCCACTAACCCTGAGCCCCAGCTGACTAAAGTCCTATAAGTGGATTTGGAAGGCAGACACTGAAAAGAAGCCCATCAAATATATGTTTCCAACTGGGGTATCTATGTATCTACTCTACAGCAAGATATCTGTCCCCTCTCTACCTTAAAGAGTTCAACTGGCACTCAATAATACTCCCCCATTTCCAGTTGAGGGGTTCTTGTCTCACAAGGGACTTAGTGAACCTGTCAATGTTGGTGCTATGTAAAAAGTACCCAGAGTACACTCTAAAGTAGTTGGCATTAGGAAGGGCATCCAGCTGTAGAAACCATGCCAGAATAGACTATGGAACCTGGTGTGGCTCCTGACCTTACCAGCTCTTGTTAAACTGCCCAACCTATGCCAGCATGGAAAACAGACATTAAATGATTTTGGTATATGTGTGTATGTGTGTTTGCGTCTCCTTGTCTAGACATTATGTGATGGTTTTGATAATTGTCAGTGTCACCATCATACAAGCAGTGTCACTTATTCCAATACTCTGCACAAACATGCCTGGCCATGAAGAAATATGTTTTTTAGAAACAAGTGAGCACTGGTGACAGGAATGGCATCTGGTTATAGAAAATCTGTCTTAATAAACTCCATTCAACCCATGCCAGCATGGAAAAGTGATGAAGATGATCTTTAAATTTTTTTTTTTCTAACCAGAATAAATTCAACATTACACTATTAATACAAATATCTGCTGCTTTATTAACCAACACAACAATGTTGAAATTATAATTAATATTTGTATTTAATACTTCTTTAGATTCTTTGGCTTTTTTTTTTTTTTTTTGGTGTGGCATTCGTAGATCATTGAAGTCTTGCAGGCTGTTATAGTAGCTTAGGCAATACAATTGCTTGGTACACCTTGGCAGCCAGCCTTAATACCTCTCCTAACCGACACAGGAAAAGATTGCAGAGGCGCAAAGAAAACAAATTCCTTTAAGACCAGAACCTTCCAAGCGTGCATTGGACCAATTGGCCACAGCTGGACACACCATGCCTGGTTATTTTCTCCCATGTGATGTCCTTGGTCATCATCAGACAAACTAATAATAGATTCTTATATAAAATAGCATGTAACAGAGTTTCAATTCTGACAGTAAATATAATAAAGGATACAAACCAATTACAAGGACTGATTTAATGTTGGATAACTTAGAAGCTGAACTTGACTGAACTTCGCTCAAGATGGTTGCCCTGAAAAATTTTAAAAAAAAAACCCCTCATTAGTCATAAAGATATTACAACTGTATAGAAATAGAAATGTGAAATAGGAAAAAATTTGTCTGGTTTTGGACCTAGTCCTTCTGCATAGCACCTTGGGCAACTGACTTCTAATATAGCTCCAGGCTGATAAATACCATGTGAGTGAAACTGTGTAGAATCCCATCATAGAGGGAGAAATATTTCAATGCCTACCTATGAAACTAGAATTAATAAATATAAGGGAGTAACAAAATAATTTTCTCTTAGATGCTATAATCAATATGTTTGAATACTTCAATTTCTGACAAAGATTTGTGATTAGTAGTATCGAGTTTATGGATGTTCATAGGGAACAAATTCAAATCTAACATAGGTGCCACTGCTAAGCCAAGTAACACTAAGGGTCAACAACCAAAGACTGTAAAAAAAAAAAAAAAAAAAAAACAAGTAAAAAGGGGAAATGTTACTGTTGGATTAAAAATTACGATTTCTCCACGATTATAATCACATACACACAGTGGAACCTCAGTTTACAAATTTAATTTGTTCCTAATGTGGTAAGGCATAGTGTTGTCTTATAAAGCGTTTAATACACTATGTAGCATATTATGGCTGCATAACAAAACACAGTGTCCCCTACAAGTAATTAATATGTATGTACCAGCTGTCAGGAATGTGTTTAATATGTAAAATTGGTATATCCAATAATGTTATACTGCTATATCTAGTAACTATTTAAACAATGAGTTTGTGGTGCTGATGAAAGAGCAATAACTCTTGAAATATGTATATACACCCATTATCTATTTTCCCATCTTTGATTGCATTATTAACATTAAACATATTCAGATGCTGGCTAAATTTCTATAGAAAATCTGTAGAGATAAACCTTAAAAAAAAAAAAAAAAATCACTGAATAAAGTAGTCCTAGGTAAATACTGTAACAAAACTAAGGAGTGGTCACGGCTGGAATGCCTTAGATCAGGGGTTTTCAAACTGTGATCCGCAAGGACAAGACAGGGGGTCCGTGGACAGCAAATACTTTTTATGGGCAATTTGATTTTATATATGTTTTTTAATCAAAATCTTTTAATTGACAATAAACCTATTTGTTAAATACTGTTAAATAAATAAATGTAAAAATATATGTTATTTTAAGCAAATATTTATGTATAAATTTCATAAGTGTTTATAAGGGGGTCCCTAAGGTAAAGCCTGAAATACAAAGGGGTCCGCAAGTCAAAAAGTTTGAAAACCCCTGCCTTAGATCATTGGTCAGATTGATTAAGACTAATCTGAGTTTAAAACAGCATTGAGAAAAGTATATTTAACCCTTTTAATAGCAATCTGCTTGAAATCACTTTTGGTTCTACAATATAAATTCCCAGTCTTAACTTTTCCTCAGACTGCTCCTGGTTCTATGATAAAAAAAAGAAAAAATCCTCCTTTAACCATTTAGAATTTAAATTGGCCACATCTGGTCCAAATATTCTACCTGTTTCATGTGAAAATTGACCAGATCTGGCCTCTCACATCCCTTACAATATCATTTTTAAAATATAAAGGCAGTGCTCCAGCATGGCTGCAGTCAAATGACTGAAACAAATAGAAGAATCACATCATTGAAAGCTAGAAGATAATGCATGGCCAATTGAAAACAATGTGAATAGATAAGCATTACATCTGACAAAGAAATCTGAATGCTAAAGGGTTAAAATTATTCTAAAGTAAAGTCTTCCATCAAAATTTTGTGCTACGGAACCATTCAATAATGGCAGATAAGTTTCTAAAATCTGGATTATTTTCAAAATTGAAACAAAAGCAGTATATTCCAACAGAAATACGGTAACAAAAGGGCTGAAGATATCTAAATGAAAACAATTCATCAAAATTTCAGAATTTAAGTTCCAAACACCAACTTAATAAGGACAAAAGTTATTCCATTAAAATTCTTCGTTAATTTACAAAGGTTGTGTATTTCAATAGAAATATGCTAACAAAGGGATTAATCAGTCTCTTAGACCAAATATCTAAAATGCTAAAACCAGACTAGCTGCAGAATAATATACCTTGTCTTTCTTGGAACCAAACAATCAAGGATGCAGAAAATTATGGAACAAAGAAATCATCAACAGATAATCAAAGGAGAATTACCTACTTGCATTGATAGTAACAAAGAAAAGAAAAAAAAAAAAAAGTGAAGCCGACGCCAGCTGGTGCATATAATATATATATATGTATGTATGTATGTATGTATATGTGTGTGTGTGTGTGTGTGTGTGTGGAAATAGGTCAAATGCATTATGTATAGAGTATTAATAATAGCCTGCAGTAAATATAGCTGTGCAATAGAACACACTAAGTACATAGGTTTCCTCTCTCCACACAATCTATAATAAATAGATTTTTTTTTAGTTTTGTATCAAACTGTAACTGTTGTCGCTAAAAGACAAAATTATGTATATATACACACACACAAACCTACAGATGCTCCAGTACAACTATGCACTAACTACATGGGTGTATACACACATACTTAAAACAAAAAAGTTGTTTGTGCACTGTTTTTGTATTTGGTGTTTAAGAGGTGACAGACAGACAGACCCGGAGTAAAGAGGGCAGGTCATTGATGAGGTCACAAATGGCAACGAAAGGAGTGATGGACTTAACTGGTCGATTGACCTAAGGATTAATCAAATAATCGATTACTCAACTGGTATAATGACCCTATCAAGATATGAAATAAATAAATACACACATACACATAAAATTGCCATTTAATGTCCAAGCTTGCATGAGTCAAACAAAACATTGAGGTAGCTTTATGGTTGGATGCCCTTCTTAATGCCAACCCTCACCTATTGCCAAGCAAGGTAATATTTCCCCATGGCCAGACAGGTTTTCAACGAAGACTTGAAACAACCTCACTTGTACGACAATGAGGATCATTTACAATCATCATGTAACGTCTAAGCAAGGGTCACACACACACACACACACACACACACACACACACACACACACACACACACACACACACACACACACACACACACACACACACACAAAGTATGTATATAAGGTAGGCTTCTTGCAGTGTCTGTCTACCAGATATTTTATATCTGGAAAAAAGTAAGGTGAAATAAAGCTTGGCGGAATTTCAACTCTGTAACCAATTTCTTTGATACCTTTTATCTGATCCCCTTGCAATTCAACCATCCACCACCACCACCACCACCACCACCTTTACCAAATTGTATCAAACTTCTTTCCAATTCAACTCTTTCTTATTATCTTATAACTGAACATTAAACACACAACGCCATAAATTGTTTTTTACCCAGTGATGAAGCGAAATTCCATTGTATTTATGAGAAATTTTCAGTCAACATTAAATATTCTAAGACACTCAGATACTTTGGTCAGCTAAATGGCATGATTAAGTCCTGACAGTAATTTAAATTTACTAAGCACAAAATTCCTACAAATGGTCAAATTAAATGCCTTTGTCTATTTAAAGTAACAGAAATAACAGATCATGGAATGTAAACAAAAGTTCTAATCAGCCTTCCCATTTGGAATGGTCACCCAAATATATTTCCATGGTTTTGAAGCATGTAGTATTTCCTGTTTTAAGCTAAAGAAAAGTTTAAAAGATTCTATTAACAGACTTAGCTATTGGATTTTATACATCTTAGAAACATGAACAGCAAACGTCAAACTGTAGCAGAATTTAAATATAACAGGGTGCTATCCCATCTTATAACCGGTAACTTTGGAAATATACTTTTCCTGTCATACGAATAAAAAGAAATATGGCATACAATAATTATAATCTAAGAATTTTATAAACTTTCAAGAGAATGTGAAATATATCCAATATTTAGATGCTATTCTTTATAGCTTTATGATGTGCCAAAAGATCCACAATTCCAAAATTATAAGTTAACTTTTAACAAGTTATTTCGTATTTACACAAAATGATGAAACAAATACTTTCAAAATGAAAAACATCTATTAGTTTGAAATTAGATTAAAAAGTATTCAAAGACTAAAAAAAAAAAAATAATTTTATTCCATGCTGAGTTTATATGGAAGTTCTCATACACACCACACAATTCCTAATTCTGCATCTCTTCACCATCCTCTTTTTAACACCAACCACAGAGTGTACCGCATGTCTTTTTTTCAGGGCACCAACACCAAAGAAAATTTAGAAAAGAGAGTACTGACTCCTGTGCAGGTGGCACATAAAAAAAAAACACCATTTGAGCGTGGCCATTGCCAGTACCGCCGGACTGGCCCTTGTGCCAGTGGCACGTAAAAAGCACTCATTACACTCTCAGAGTGGTTGGCATTAGGAAGGGCATGCAGCTGTAGAAACTCTGCCAAATCAGATTGGAGTCTGGTGTAGCCATCTGGTTCGCCAGTCCTCAGTCAAATCGTCCAACCCATGCCAGCATGGAAAGCGGACGTTAAATGAATGATGAGTTAATTATACCAATTCTAGTTACTTGACTGGCACTTCAGTTTATCAATCCCCAAAAGTGGAAAAGCACAGCTGAACTAATGGTAAAATGCTTCAAACACTGCAAGGCATTATTTTGTCCAACATTTTAACAATTTTGCCAGTTTTAGCAATGCATGAACAAATTCAACTTGCCACATTTTTATACCAATTTCAGAAATGTGGGGCAGTAGGGCGAGGGGTGAGTGTAAAAAGCAGCAGGGTGCTATCAATTTCAAAACCCCCACAGTTTAGTACACAGAGAGAGAGGAGGGGGGAGAGAAAGAAAGGAAGAGCTCCAACTTTTCTTTCTGAGGTTGTTAACAAAATGTACTCTAGAGATTACAGCGATCCTGTTTGGATTTGTTGCAAACAGCGAAGACATATCAGAACAACCTACACGATACATGTGTAGGTTTTTCTATTTACCGAAAGAACAAAAGTAAAAATAATAATAATGACTAAGACATCAGTAAGGTAATCAACTGCATAAGCTGTGTCAGCTTATATATACTTTATTATTTGTGGCCCACAAAAAGAGCGAGTGGTTGTAGCCAGAAGCTAAGGGAAGATTAGCTTGATCTGTCACAACAGTTAGTTATACTATTATCTTTTACTTGTTTCAGTTATTAGACTGTGCCCATGCTGGAGTACTGCCGTGAAGAATTTTCAGTCAAATGAATCAAGCTCGGTACTTATCTATATCAGTCTCTTTGGCTAAGCTGATAAGTTACGGGGATGTAAACACAGAAACAAAAAGAGGTGCACACACATGTGAATGCATGCAATAGGCTTCTTTCAGTTTCCATCTCCCAAATCCACTCACAAGGGTTTGGTTGGCCAGAGGCTACAGTAGAAGACACTTGTATAAAGTGTAATGCAGTGAGACTGAACCTGGAACCATGTGGTTGGGAAGAAAGCTTCTCGCCACGGCCTAAGTATGATGGCCCTTACAGGATAACTTCCTAATATTTGCATATTTCAGCACCAAAGTTTTACAAACTCACATCATCATATTTGATGAATTAAGTATCGAGAGAAAAAGAAAAATGTAAAATAGATGCTGATTTAGCTGAGTAGTTAAGACGTTACTTTGCATTCACGTGGTTCTGGGTTCAGTTCCACTCCATGACACTTAAGGCAAGTGTCTTCTACTGTAGCCTTGGGCCAATTAATATCTTGCAAGTGGATGTAGGAGATAGAAACTGTGTAGAAGCCTGTTGCATGTGTGTTCCTACTACTGCCTCACATCTAGTGTTGGTTTGTTAACATCCTCATAACAGTTCCAATAGAATAAGTACCAAACTTTAAAAAGTAAAATACTGGGGTTGATTTGTTTGACTAAAACCCTTCAGTGCCCCAGCATGGCCAAAGACAAAATCATACTGTAAATGCCTTCTAAAATAAGCCCCAAAAAATTTTTTTAAAGTAATTTGCATTTTATTTTTAAAATGCAATTAAAAATAGAAAAAAAAAAAAGGTAGAAAAATGTCACAATTCTTTTAAAATGAATTTGCTAAAGAAAAAAGTGACACAGGAAGTGAATGGAGTAAAGTGAAGAATTTTGGAAGAGGTTAAAAATAAATGAAATGATAAAAGGAAAATGTAGGAAGAGAAGAAGAGAAGGCTACAATACAAAAGTGAGGAGACGAGGAGAGAGAGGGGGAGAGGTAGTGGTGGTGGTGGTTTAAAAGTAGCAGTGTGACTATAACAGTGATCTAGTTTAAAAGTTGGAGCATGAGTCATGAGAAATGGTATTTCTCTCAGTTGCTGGGAGGATGTTTTATGCCACGACAGCAGATACTAACTCAGAGGAGGAGGAGGAAAGTGTTAATAAAAGGAAAAAAAAAAAGGAAAAAAAACACTGGGACCAAGTAAAGAGGAAGAGGATTATTTTAGGGTCTGAAGTGTCAGGCTGAAAAAACTAGGTCCAGTTTGACCTTTCAATGGAAAGAAATAATGGATGTAGACAGTTGATTAGAAATTGCTATTAAATATAGTTTTCCAGTTCAATTAGGTCATTATAAAACAGACAGATAACCAGGAGGAAACCATAAGAAAATCACACACACACACACACACATAAATAGCTGGTTCTAATGAAGAAGCTTCAGTTGCAAAGCAAGGTCTCACAAATTAAAGATATTTCACAAGCCTGTTTTACAAGTTTGAGATTTAACCTAGTCTGTAAAAAAAAAATTGGGGGTGTACCAATCAGCTCCTGCACAAGCATACTGTGACACACACCATATTTAAGGCCGTATATAAATGCTATAATTCTTTTTTTATAATTTAGTAAGAGAATAAAGCAAATAACTAGTTCAAATTAAAAAACGTTCTATAAAAAAAATTAAAAAAATTCAACAAAATATTAAGATATAATAACTATTGTACATTTTACTTTCCTTATTCAATCCATGCACATACCTATTTGTTAAAAAAATCTACACAATAATTTTGCTTACACCACCCAACTACCTAGTTATTAAAAGAAAGAAAGAAAAGATTTCTTAAGTATAAATACTGCAGGTTACCACCCACTGGGTAAAAACTCCTTCTCGATGAGATAGGAAAACTGAATACGAATGACAAGATTAATATTTAATAAGTTGGGTCAAGATAATGCTGAAGCGTTAAGCTGGATTTAAAATTTCAAATCACATGGAGAATATTGACAAAGGTTTCATCATATTTTATAACGAGATATTATAAGAGTAACGTTAGGATATTCAAAGGACGACCATAGAAGTTATTTCTATAGATATTATTTATTATACAGTCATACTAAAACAGATTTCAGATAAAATAATGGAAATAGTAATGTGTGTTCATATAACTAAACGAAAGGGACTGGAACCGATTTAAATGTTAACTTTTAATGATTGCATGGGTCAGAAAGAATTCATTGCGGCAGTTTTTCTGTGGCTGGACGTCCTACCTGTTGCCAACTATCACCTATTTGTAAGATTGTTTTTCTCTATGATTAGACAGGTTTGCATGGATAAGAAACAAACACCACCACTTGTAAGATGGTGATGCTCATTCACAACCATCACACTATCAAAATAAAGAGACAGAGTTCAAATTCTGTTGAGGTCAACTTTGCCTTTCATCCTTTCGGGAGTCGATCTAATCGACTAGTTCCCTCCCCCAAAATTTCAGGCCTTGTGCCTAGAGCAGGAAAAAAAACAACAAAAAACAAAGAGAAAGACAGACACACACACACCAGTTTCTTTCAGTTTCTCTCTACCAAATCCATTCACAAGGATTTTGTTCGCCCATGGCTATAGGAAGAGGTACTTGCCCAAGGTGCCACACAGTGAGACTGAACCTGAAACCCTTTGCTCTCGTAGCATATTTCTGAACCACACAGCTATGCCTGTAGCTATATGTCTTTCAAAATTGAAATTTAATTCAAAGAATTTTACACTTAACAGAAATGTTTCAGAAATCTAAGATTAGCCTCTGGCATTTTATTGATCTTAGTATGGTGTAAGGCTAAGTCAATCATGGCAACAATGATAGTACTGCACTTCATAAACATTGTTCAGGTTTTTCCTAATACCAGTTTGCTGTTACCCATTATAAGTGGGATTAGAAGATCAAGTAATGAATAGGGCACTTCAGACCTTATGGCTCAAAGCAATTCACTCCAAAACTAACAATAAAGGGATTATTTAAGGGGTTTCAGTGCTTCGTAGATAATCCATGCAACAGGTAGAGAGGCATCTCAAACGGTTAATACTTCTTCCTTTAAATTTGTTCATTTTTAGCAGATATGCTGGCAGTTTCAACCATTAAAAACAACTTTTGTAAGAATGCCAAAGGAAAAAATATGTAACAGAATTCGTTTTAAGCCATTTCAAATATTTATTTTACTCACAAGTTTAAACTGTTGAGATTTAAAATTTTTAATCAATCACTTTACTTAAAATTTGGTTTCCAAGTAAGATATTTCTTACATTTAGGAACTGCTTATATCAGTGGCTCCCAAACCTGTGGCCCACAAAGGTAGTACTGGGGGGGGGGGGGGGGGGGGGGGTCCGTGAACATTTTAAGCTGACAGACCTTTCAATATCCTGGGGTTCATGGAAAAACTCATTTAAATAAAAGGGGTCTCTGGCAGTGAACCGCTGGTTTATATGGTACTGACACTCATTTGCAACTATCACACAATGTCAAAACAAGGTAACGCAAATACATGCACATGCGTGCACATACAAGCTTCTTTCTGTTTCTCTTTACTAAATCTATTCAATGATTTGGTCAGCCTGAGGTTATAGTAGAAGATACTTGCCAAAGGTGCCATGCAGTGGGATTGAACCTAAAACCATGGGGTTGTGAAGCAAACTCACAATCTTTAATCTTTTGTTTCAGTCATTAGACTGTGGCCATGCTGGGGCACTGCCTTGAAGAACTTTAAGTCAAATGAATTGAACCTAGTAGTTATTTCATAAGCCAGGTACTTATCCTATTGATCTTTTTTGCCAAACCACTAAGTTATAAGGGATATAAACACACCAACACCAGTTGTCAAGCAGTGGTGAGGAACAAACACACCCACCCACACACATGGGCTTCTTTCAGTTTCCATCTACCAAATCCACACACAAGGCTTGGCTTGACCCAAGGCTATAGGAGAAGACACTTTATTCAAAATGCTATGCAGTGGGACTGAACCTAGAACTACGAACCTAGAACCAAACTTCACACCACACGACCATTGCCTAGGTTCCCGTTTTATGGGGAAAGAAAAGCAGAATATAAAAGAAAAGGTGGACTAGAGACCAACACAGTTGTAAAATTCAATCTCACCAGGCAAAACATAAATGCACGCCCCAGTTCACCTGACTGACAAAAGCAAATGAATTCCACTCCTACTTGAAAGCTGAGTAGTATGTAATAGTGCAAACAGCCATTTATTTACAGTTTACTCTGCTCATGTGCTAACCTCTCAAGGAAAAGGCCTATTTTAACCCTTACACAAGAGGGACTTGTTCACCTGAAATTGGAGCATGTCCACACACTAGTAGATCTATGTGACATCTAAGGACCAGCCACGGATCATTTCCTGAAATCTGATCTGTAAGCAGGGTCCTTGATAAGTGCTACTACCCCAGACCAGTGCAGAGCAGGAAGTAGAGGGGACTAACAGGTAATGCCATTCTCTCCCAAACTCCTGAACTTCCAAGCTAGAGCTTCGACACTCAGGACAATATGGAACTACAAACAATTATTGTATATTTTGGATATTCTTAGAACAATTGTGCATGTATTGGGGTTCCCTTTTGTACTGCTAACCTCTAAACTGTAAAGTAGAAGTGGCTTCTGTTGTTATTGTGCTTTACTTACAGGTATCATAATGCATTAAAATATCATTCTCATCTTAAAATACCTTAGGAATGAGAACCCAGGTTCGAAATTTCCCCAAGACACCTGATGAAGGCTGGAGGGTATATCAGCCAAAACGTTGTGTTAACGACAAACAAGATGAGGACAAATATCCATCAAATGTAAATAATGTAAATACTGTACATAATTCCTCATCTCTTAAATATAGAACTGCATTAAAATATCACTCACATCTTAAACAGATAGATTTACCTGTTGAACATTATATATTAAGTTACCTTTCTACAATGTTTATCCATTTCTGAAGCAGATAAAAAATTATATTTTTAAATTTGTAAATATTAAAAAGATGAAATTTCCCAATTCACTAGTGATTGTGTGATAAATTAGTAAGTTCTGCTCTCCTCACCTTATTGTCTCTTACAATTTTGTGAACTGTAATTAAGGGTTAATGGTATAACACACATTATAAACAACAATCTGAGAAAGCCTGTTGCCTCAAATTTATATTTATGTCTAATATCATTTTACACTGAAACTTTTAGCAGTCGATATAGCTAATCAATATTATGTATTCAAAACATGTTAGAGCAGTGTACTTAAATGGATTAAACTATATTCAGATGGACCTAAAAAATATATAAACAATGTTAAAAGTTAAATCAACAGTATATTTTTAATCTTTTGTGAAATTCTGAACAGCTTAGGCAATGAATTAATCATTTTCTTCACTTCAGTAGCCCTCCTTTTTTTTCTCTTCTTTTTAAGGAAACAGAAAAATGATGGTACAATTATAATAAAATTAGATAAAATTTTTAAAAATTATACTTTTTTACTGCTCTCTCATATATATATATATATATATGACAGTACCACCTGATTGACACTCATGCCAGTGGAACGTTAAAAGAAGCATATCCAAGCGTGATTGTCGCCAGGGCCACAGATTGGCTCCCGTGCTGGTGACACGTGAAAAGCACCATTCAAGCGTGATAGTTGCCAGAACCGCCTGTTTGGCCTTCGTGCCGGTGGTACGTAAAAAGCACCCACTACACTCTCAGAGTGGTTGGTGTTAGGAAGGGCATCCAGCTGTAGAAACCGTGACAAATCAGATTGGAGCCTGGTGCAGACTTCCGTCTTACCATTCCTCAGTCAAAGTGTGCAACCCATGCCAGCATGGATAACAGACATTAAACAACAATGACGATGATATATATAAGTCCACGAAAACTAATATGTTTTGTAGACATTAAAGGTATCTTAAAACAATCATATTGGGGAGGTGAAAAGAGCAGGCTAAAGGTAAATATACCCGGTAGAATCACATCAAGAATTGAACGAAGATGCTTCTAAAAAGGTGCACGGAACAAAACATGTGTTAGGTCAATTTAACCTTGAAAAGCTAGGACAAGCATTCAGGTGAAAATAGTTACTATATGTTGCTGTAAAATCCTCCACCAATATTTTTATTGTGCAAGATAAGGAATATCTAAAATGAATACTTTTTTTTTTTCTTCATGACAAAAAGCAAACATTGATTTTTAAAATGTTGCACCAACTTTAGTGGAGGTACAATCAATACTGAATACAGCTGACAATTTTTTTTAAGTGAATGGCTTGATCTTATCAAAACTAGATTTACCACATATGATACTTATAAGTTTTTGTAAACTGTTCATCGCATATTTCACATACATTATTTTATCAATAATCTAATTATTCGGTGATATTTCTAATGAAAAATAGTGCCTGCGGTTTTAATCTTAAATATCTATATGGATTCAGTAAAATTAACTGTTCCTTTAAATTATTTAGAATAAAATCTATGATGGCACATTTTAATTTAAATATGAACCCTTAAAAAAAAAGGACAGTTTTGGATCATAAAACCAGAGTGTCAGGTTGGTTGGTACTAAAATGAGGTAACCTTTTAGAATTTAAGCCAGTTGTATCAGACCCAAATATTGTTTTATGCTCAAATAGGCCAGATCTGACCTTTCACACCTATCCTATAATGTCATCCTAAAAATAAACAATCATTTCATTGAAATCTCAAGGCCACAAGATAACACAGGATTAATTCAGAACAATGTGAGTAAATAAGCATTACATTTGCCAGTAATCTGAATGCTAAAAGGGTTAAATAATCAGTGTTCAAAAATTAGATAGTTTCATGTCTCTTTGGTATCATAAGATGTCTTAAAAAGGAATCTGGTCATAAAACTGAAAACAATTTTATCAAATCAGGCATGCAAATATAAAGGTACAAATGTTGGGTCAGTTGTAGATTTGAAGCAGCATTTTGTACACTTGTTGCAAAATATGTATGGATGCATGCAGGCATAATTGAGGTAAGAAGTTTGCTTCCCAAACACATGGCTCTGGGTTCAGACCCATTGCATGGCACCTTGGACAAGTGTCTCCTACTATAGCCTCAGGCCAACCAAAACCTTCGGAGTGGATTTGGTAAATGGAAACTGAAAGAAGCATATATCTGTGTGTGTGTGTGTGTGTGTGTGTGTGTCCACCACCACCACTACTTGACAACTGGTAAGTTTATGTCCCCGTAACTTAGCTGTTTGGCAAAAGAGACTGATAGAATAAGAACCAGGCTTAAAAAATAAGTACTGGGGGGTCAATTTGCTTGACTGGAATTCTTCAAGGTGATGCCCCAACATGGCAGCAGTCTAATGACTGAAACGAAATTAAAAAAAAAACAAACAAACCCCAAATGCAGTCCATCTTAGAATAAATTCTGTCCTTGGACACAGAATATTGAAGGAGAAAAGAGAGTCATCACTATTGAAACTGTTTAATGATAAATCTGTTTGGACCATCTGACATCTAATGCTGCATTTTGCTGTTGGAATGACCGTTGGCCAAATTTCAACTCTTTACACAAGTTTCATACACATGAAACTATTTTGCTTCAGTGTAAACCAGACCTGGTCAACTTGACATTGCAGACCATCTTAATCACAGAAAGCTTTTTTGAGGGCCACTTGTTTACTGACAGAATTGAAAGCATTTTGCTTTCTCATGTTATTATTACAATAATAAATGAATGATCGTTGATTCAACATGAAATATTATTGTTGCAAAAACAGTAGTATCTTTCTTTTTTTATTTTTCATTACAATCTTTAATTTTTGATAAAATTTTTTAAATGTTTGTTTAGATAAACCCATTTCAAGAAAGTATCAAGTGGGCCACAAAATAAAAGTCTGCAGGCCTCAAGTTGGCCAACCCTGGTCTAAATGGAATTTCTTGAAAATAATTTTTAATAAAAACCATCTCAAATTAATGACATTGCTAAGATACATTGCATCTATTTCCCCTCTTTACTGTTGAGCTGTTTAACCCTTTAGCACTCAGATTATTCTTGTCAAACAATGCTTGCTTATTGAAACTAGTTGGATTTAGACATGCATTATCTTATAGCATCAAGATTTCAATGATGTGAACGTACATTTTCAGTATGACAGTATATAGGAGGTGTGACGGCTGAATTGGGCCAGTCTGGGCATAAAACATGTTAAGGGTTAAAATAATGTGACAAAATTTTAAATACTTGCTCCCAGAACATGCAAATGTTTAGTCTGGTGAAGTCTTCTCTGCCAGAATCAAGAAATGGTAGATGTTAGAAAACAGATCTACAGTAATCAATATACAC
This sequence comes from Octopus bimaculoides, assembly GCF_046866305.1. NCBI lineage: Eukaryota > Metazoa > Mollusca > Cephalopoda > Octopoda > Octopodidae > Octopus > Octopus bimaculoides. Next base: position 165,217,715 of record NC_142930.1, read on the forward strand.
GCAGTATATAGTATAAAAAAAAAAATTTTTTAATCAATCTTCACATCATCAAAACAGAATCTGATGCAAAAATGTAGTCAAACCTATAATTGGTTTTATTTTGATGTTAACCATAACATCAGCTAAAACAATACCATCTCGACAATTAGGATTGCTAAATGGTAATACAAGGTCTGACCAAAAAGTATCGTGACTGGTGCTATAAAAAGAAGACTACGGCATCAATTTGGCATTGAATCAGTTTTGAAGTGACTCCCTTTTGAAGCCACACACTCTATCCAGCATCATTCCCATTTATGGAAGCATTTCTGTAACTTTTTTGAATAGGGAGCAGCTGCCTCATCTCATTCTCTTGGGTTTCCTTGGCATCTTGAAACTTTATTCCTTTCAAGTAGGACTTGAAAAGAGAAAATTCCAAAGGCAACACCAAGCTTTTGGCAAAATCTGATGTAATTTCTCTGGCATGGTCACTGACAGAACCTCTGTGATGTGGTGAGACAACCACACCCTACATACCTTACTGCATATCTATAAACAATGGAAGTGGGCGGGAAGGTTATAACTTGGTGCGCATGTGTGACGGAGTTCAAGGACAATCTGTGCTAGGTGGTTTCACTCTGCGTACTTTAGCTCCGTTACCATAGCAACAATCCAAATACTTTTTTTTTTATCAGATCTTGCAGAATCAGTAAATATCAATAAATAAATAACTCAGCAGAATAATGAATACACAGAGAGATGCCGACATGCATCTGTGTGTGTGTGGTTAAGGAGTTCACTTCACAAGTACATGAGTTCAAGTTCAGTCTCACTGCGTGACATCCCAATATGGCCCCAGGCCAACAAATACCCCAGGAATGAATTTAGTAGACAAAAATTGGAAGCCAGTCGTGTGTTTATCGCCACCATCGCTTGACAAATGGTGTTTGTTTGTTTGTATCCTCATAACCTAGCAGTTCAACATGAGACTGATAAAATACCAAATTTAAAAAATAAGTCCTGGCTTGGGTTTGACTAAAATTCTTCAACGCAGTGCTTCAGCATGGCTATAATCTAACAACTGAAACAAGATGTAGGCATTCAGAAACTAAAAGATACATTAACAAATTAACTAAGATGGTAGCAGAATGGGGAGGGGACTCCCTTGTTGAAACAACAAATTACTTATTTAAATTAATTGTTGAAAAAGACATTTCCAAAACAATACTTCCACTTCTGAAGAAAATGAAGAAGGGGAAAAAGAAAGACCACAAACTCTAAGCTCCAATGTTAAAACCAAAACAATTGAGTTTGGTTAAGATTAACTCTTTAGTGATCCTTTAGCATATCCAGCCCAAACTTTCCGTTTTATGTTCAAACCAGCCACATCCAGCCTCTCACACCTACCCTACAATGTCATTCTAAGAATAAACAATCTCCTCATTGAAATCCTGAAGCTACAAGATAATAAAAGATTAATTCAAAACAATGTGAATAAATTACCATTAGATTTGACAGGGTAATCTGAATGCTGAAGGGTTAATACAAGTAATGGATCTCCAAATTGACCTGTAATACACTTTGAATAAATTTAAATTTAACAACACTTTTAGTAAATTACTATTTTTAAATCTCACAGCGAGAGATATTTAGCAACAGTACTTTGGAGTAAAGATTGTTTGCCAACATAACATGGCAGTCCTGGTGAGATTTACAAATAGTAATTTTCTAATTTATAGATCAGCGACTAGTTGTCACTTTGGAAACTACATATTTCTAACGGGAACTTGGCAGCGCCACCTCTAGCTGAACAATTATTCTGTGCTGATGAAGGGAAATATCCCAGAAATTGCAATACACAGATAGTGTTTTGAGCTGAGTTGGGGTGCTAGATTCCCTTGTTCGAAAATATGACACAGATCATGTCATATAGTCAGCTGGAGACGATGTCTCCTGGGACTAAATTACAGCAATATTCGTCCTAAACCAGGACTGCTATGTTATGTTGGCAAATAATCTTTACTCCAACACTTTTAGTGTTTACTGAATTAATGAATTATTTCAAAGCAAGTTATAATTGATGTCTGTGTTTTCATAATTCTGAAAATTACAAGAAATTCTCCCTCTCAAATATTACCCCTCACCCCCATTTAGTCGAGGTCTCCCCTCCCCTACCACAACACTTCTTGTTCTTTTGTCTTACATGCTACTTAGTAACATCACTAGTGGTGGTGGTACCAAAAAACAAAGCATCCAGTACACTCTGTAAAAGGTTTGGCTTTGGAAGGGAATCTAGCTGTAGAAACCAAGCTGAAAGTGGACAGTAGAGCTCCACACAGCTCTGTAGCTCTCCAGATCTTGTCAATCCATCCAACCCATGCCAGCATGGAAAGTGGACGCGAAGTGATAAAATCTGGAAACCAAGGAAAATTAGTGATAGTCTTCTATTGGTAAGGATTAGTGAACGGAAGTGTCCGACAAATTCAATAACTAGGAGGAATTCTCACCGAGTTCAAATTCCAAGGTTGACTTTGCCTTTCATCTTTTTGGGGTTGATAAAACAAGTACCAGTTGTGTACTGGGGTTGATGTAATTGACTTATCCTCTCCCAAAAATTGCTGGCATTGTGCCAAAATTTGAAATCAGTAACTATGAGGAAGATAGAATCTATAATGATTTGAGGGCAAAGAACACTCAAATTACATGTTAACATCTTAAAAACAAGGAGGGAACACCTTGGATAATGTGTTCTCAAATAATCCGTCTGCATAAAAGATGGGTTAGTAACAACAGAAACGTTGATTAGTCTTCTCAAACATGGCTGACCTTGAGCTATAAACAACAAGGAGAAGGACTATACAATTACTAAATATAATCATTAATAAATAATTTACTGACTCTCAGAATATCGGTTCCATTGCTGATTACAGACATTTGAACCCAGTACCTTTCCAAGTTAACTTACATGCAACTATAACAGGAGACCTGAGTATTTTCACTCAGTTCTTATACAAAGTGTTGACACTCAAGTCAACATGAGCCCCCTGGACATTACAGTCTTGAGTACTAGGACACAAAGGAATGGCATAACCCAGTCTCTATAGTGTACAAGTAAACAAGATCGCAACATGTCCTCTGAATGAGATGCCAGTCTGTCACAGGGTTACTGATTTACAACCGAGTGGACTTAAAATGAAATTAAGTGTTTTGCTCAAGAACACAACACACCACCTAGTCTGGAATGGTGTTGCAAACATGAATGCAACACCCTCCCTCTATACCATATTATACATCAATACAGGGAATGTTCTATCACCAATCTGACAAGTATAAAGAAGGCTGCTTTGAGGAGATGATCTCATAAGACCCAACATGTCTTGTGTAACTGGCTGTACTTACCAAGATTAAATTAGGTTGAATTAATATTAATCACAGCACTAATGTTTTCTTCTCATTGTTATAAGCATTACTAATTAAAATTCCCCTCCCTACCCCATGACTACATTAAATCTAATGACACTAACTTGGCTAAACTACTATTAAGTGGGAGAGGTGAATAATAATTCAATTAGCTTTATTGAAATCAGTAGACTAATGAATTTACTTTCTCTAGCATTCATGTGGTTCCACCTATGAAGAAACTAGTAGCCAATATTAAAATCTCTCAGAAATAACACCTCTGCTTACGACATGTGGTTCCTAGCATTGGAACATAATACACCGACAGACCAAACATTCTGAGAAACACCCAAGATTTATCAGATTAGATAAAAATACTTTCTCATTATATCTTTGTTTCACTACAGCCAATAACTGGTTCATCATCATTGTTTAATATCCACTCTTTAATGCTTGCATGGGGCAGAGGAAATTCTTCAAGGCAGATTTTTTTTTTCTTCTACAGCCTGATGCTCTTCTTGTCACCAACCCAAACCTGTTTCCAAAAAAGGCAATATCTCCCCATGGCCTGACATGCTTTTAATGGCTGACTGGAATTGGAATCACTGGCTTTATGAGAGTGATGCTTGTTTACTATCACTCTTAAACAGCTAATGTTTCCGATTCCATTTTCTGATTCAGATGATACCAAGACAAGGGTACTTCCAAACACACTCACACAGGCTTTTTTACAGTTTCCATCTACCAAATTCACTCACATCTTCAGTTGGCCTGGAGCTATAGTAGAAGACATATGCCCAAGGTGCTATGGATTTGGACTGAACTTCAGACCACATGAATGGGAAACAAGCTTTTTTACCACACAGCCAACCAGGCCTATGACTCACTACATTTATGATAACAAAAAAGTGTTTGACAAGCTTGGATAGATTGCTTCTTTTTCTTCTTCTTACAGTGATTTATTTGCAATTTCTTATCAATAATCACCATACATACACACACTACAAAATTTCAATCAGGTCAACTCCAGGCTTTGTGCAAAGTGTCACACAGTAAACCTAGAACCATAAGGTTTGTAGAGCAAACTTCTAAACCCATGGCCATGCCTCCTGTGACTCCCATCACACACACACACACACAAAATAAAGATATATCTCCCAGTTACTAGTATTACAGACAGAGTGAATGACAAAGCCTTATCCTTGAAGTCTAAGTAACTAGATTACAACAAATTGAGTTTAGAAATGTTTTAAACCAATCACACCGGGGCCTCTGTGTCTGACTTTACCCTCTACTTGGGCTCCTGAGCAACAAAAAAGTAAATAGGCGCATATGCAACTCAAGGCAAACTAATGGAGAGAATCACACAAAAAAAAAAAAAAAAATTCAAGAGAATGACAATAATGGGTCTCTCTCTCTCAACTGCTGTATTTGTTCACCCTATTTGCTACTTTCCTCATCTCTTTCATCAGTTTGTCTGCATAAGGGTAAACTCTTCATCCGAAGAATAAATATCATCACTAATTTCCTCAACTGCGAAGAGTTGAGGCCTGACTTGTTTACCAGACAAAGTGCTGGGTTTGTTACATGCTCACTTCATTGCAAAAAACAACAAAAAAAAAATTGATTAAAAACAAAAGTAAACAACAGCTATGGGGAGACAGCATTAACAAGGAGTCATAAACACAGCTGACTGCAAAGCTTGAGGCTATTCTCACGACATCAGAAACATGGCATGATAAGGTTAAGGTAGAGAATTAAGAACCGAGTAAATTCTACAATTTTTAGTATTTCACTCCATGTCTTTATAATTCAGAACAATGTCCTTGCGATTTCCATAGCATCATGTATAGGAGACGTTTTACACAACAACGAATGTCAGTGCATTGTAAGTAAGTTTTCTGCTAAGAAAAACTGAACTCAACAAGTCAGTGAATCATTTAATCCCACTTAGGTATTTAGAGTGAGTGAGGTTGATGCGCAAGGCTGTTGAGAATCTAAGTGGTCATAGACAATTCAAGACTAAATATAAGACATACAATGTAATTGTCTTTGCATTATGTACAAAGCATATATACTGCACTTCATGGCATAAAATACACTCCAATTTCAACAGGATATATTCAGCAAAAAGTGAACATCGGAGACAAAATCAGGTTATGAACCTGGGATAACAAATTGGGTCTTTTTTGGTGGGAGGGGAACATCTAATATGCCATCAAATACAGTATATGCTTATGTAGAAAGTATGCAAAGATAAATACAAAGACTTATATAAAAAGAGAGGAATTAAGAAAACTAAAATATTTGTCAAAAGATAAAAAAATATTGAGTGGTATTTTTAAAACTTCTATGGAAAAACAAATTTTGTGAGTAAAAAATGTTTTTACCAATTGATAAACAATTAACTACGTCCCATGTATGTGTGATCCACTCTTAATCTGTTAGAGACAGCAAAGAATTAAAATTACCTCCACTAGGCAGTTTTCCACATCCCACACAGAAATCACATTCAGATGATTTACACATCTTTATTAAACACCTGCATTCCATACTGCCAGAAGTTGGACAGTTTGACAGGATCCAATGTGTCAGAGGAGTGTACTGAGTTCCAATATCTGCTTTGACATGATCTCTGTGGCTGGATGCCCTTCCTAATCCCAACCACCTCACAGAAGGTACTGAGTGCATCTTTTATTAATTGCATGGTACATCGTGCATATACCAAGTCGTCATCCTTTCTCTCTCTGCAAGTACTTGAACCCCAATCAATACAAACCACTACCCTAATCAAGAATAATAAGAACTGGTCTATCACTTTCAAAAGAGACGAAGACATCTTTCTTATCTTGAATCTCTCACTCTTTCCTGAGACTGAGTATAGGCTCAATCTTGCTTTCAAAATATGCTTCAATAACATATTCATCTAACCCATGCAAGCATGGAAAAATGAACATAAAAACAAAAGAAAAAAGAAATGAACGAAGTATTAATTTTGAAGTCAGCCAAGATTTTCCTTTCCCCAACACCAAATAAATATCGCGGGATGTTAATTTCATTTTTCAGGCTTGCTTTACACTAAGATCCTTTGGCTGTGTAGATAACAAATTTGCTTCCCAACCATATGGTTTGGGGTTCAGTCCCAACTGTGTGGTATCTTGGACAAGTGTCTTCTATTATAGCCCAGGCCAACCAAAGCCTTGTGAATGGATTTGGTAGACAGAAAGTGAGAAAAGTCTATCGCATGCATGCGTCTCCTTGATTGAGTCACAGTCATATAAGCATATGGGTAGTTTATCCTGTTCATGCTATATTATTAGTGTTATCCTGTGTTTGAGAATAAAATTATTTCCTTATCAGCATAATTTAAGCTTCATGTTGAATTTAAAAGGTTGTTGAAGATGGTAAGCTGGCAGAATCGTTATCACACCAGGCAAAATGCTTAGCAGAGTTCATCCATCTTGATGTTCTGAGTTCAAATTCTGCCGAAGTTGACTTTGCCTTTCATCTTTTTTTTTTGGGGGGGGGGGGGGGGGGGAATAGAATAAGTCAATTAAATCAACCCCAGTGCTCAGCTGGTACTTATGTCCTCCCCTGAAATTGGTGGCCTTGGGCTAAAATTTGAAACCAATATTTAATTTAAAGATCATTTCAGATATGTAACAAGCCATCCTACATGGATTTTAATCCTGCCTACAAAAGCCGGACATCTTCATAATTACATATATTAATATGGCTTGTTTTCCACTTACATTGGGAAGGAAATGCAAACACAGAGATTATCTTTCATGGCTGTTCAGCCTGAACACAGAGAAACTGTTGTTCAGTTTATATTGAAACAGAGATTATTGTGAACACAACACTTCCTAAAGTATAAATATATTCCTATCGTCTGTCCCCACGCCTCCTCTCCACAATGGAATTTTTGTTGGAGACATGACTGAACTGCTGGTAAAAATTAGATTCACTAAATTGTAACTTCTCTTTTAAAAGGGAGGCAGAAAAGCTCCAAAACCCTAATACAAATAGAGATAAGATTATTCTACAGTTTGAGACACAATTCTTTCATAACTGAAACTATGAAAGCTTTGCGTACCATCTGTCTATCTTCTGGGACCTAGATAACAAACACTAAAATATCAGCAGTTCTAACAGAAGATTAAATTTCATTCTAGATCACATTACTGCAACACCATCTTCAAATACTGTTAAAAATGGTTAACTATTATTAAAAAGCACAAGAAAATTCAAAGTTCATAAACTGGCAATATTGGAAACTAAGGTCTATATTCTTTAACCTTTCAAAATGTTAGAGATTCTTTGAAAACAAACATCATTTATTAATTCTAGTTAATAGATCTTTCCACAGATTATATATACATACACATAACAGCAAAATTTTTAAAATTTACAAACTCATTCACCACCTCACCCATTCCCATCTCTCATTTTCCTCTACTATCACATAATCTCTATCCATCCTTACTCCCAGTTCATCTATCCACATACTTTGAGTGACCACACTCTATCACCACTTTTTTTTTAAAAATCACTTTCCAGCTCCATTCTGATCAATTCCCACCCTGTCTTCTAGTTGCTATGTAGTCTAAGACAAGAGACCCATTCTTCCTTGGTCCTTTCTTTTACTTTAAGCACTAATCTCCTAGTATAAAGCCACCACATGCGATTCAGTCTTGCAAGCCCCTAACACACATAAAAAGAAAAGAAAAAAAAAAACACCCAGCACATGCTGTTGAGGGTTTGACAGGAAAAGCTTCAAGCTGTAGAAACTGTTCCAAAGTTGGCAGTGGAGTATAATGCAGCCCTTAGACTCATTGGATCATGTCAAAGCATCCAACCCATGACAGCATGGAACATGGAAGCAAAAGATGAGGAGACTAATGTAAAAGAAGTCCAAAGGAAATATTGGAATTTCATCTCCTTGACAATCAGTTGTCACATAATTACATTTGATTAGTCAAGGTTTCATTATTGAAGAGCTGAAATTTTTAAAAATTAAAAAAAATCTAAAAGATCATTCCATGTAAAATCTATGCCTTTTCATTGACCATCTCGAATATTATAATTTTTTTATTTGTTGGTTTTAGAGAATGAGGCAGTGTCCCTGGTCTTCACAGGCCCTCTCAGACCAGTGGGATTTATGCCATTCATGTTCCCCTTGAACTTGTGTAAGGCAATATCAGCCAGAAAGATATAAGCAGGGAAGGGGTAGTATAGGGGGAGTAATGGTAGATATGCCTTGAGATGAGTAGGAGATGAGAGGGAAGAGAAAATGTTGGAGAGGTGAGAGGACCAGAATAGGCTAGAGATATCCCTAGTTACACTGGGAGCATGGTGCAGTGAAGAGAAATCCAGTGCGTTCCTTAGTCACATGACAGTGAAAAGACCGGAGAGTTGTAGCAAGGTACGGGGCAGTAGAAGGGAACACATGACAAGGGTACTCAACACTGAGACATATGTAAGTTTAAAAGGAGAGAGAGAGAGAGAGAGAAAGAGAGAGCAATGTTTGAATATAACACAAGTGAAGAAAAAGAGTGATGAGAGAGGAAGAACCATGATGGATGGGAGAAAAAGAGAAACAGGGAGTTAAGGGGGAAACCAGCACATTGTTCTATGCACATCTGCACCTTTTAGCAATCAGTCCACAATATATGCACATCCTTGCTAATGTATTTGTTTTAATCTGGAATCTTTGAGACGAGTAGCAAGAGACCTGGCCTAAATGCTTGCAACAGAGAATGGACTCTGTTAAAAGAAAATTAGGACCAGGGGGTGGCATTAAAGCTGAACAATCAAGAACACAAAGGGTCAACACTGACTGGTTTCTATATTTCAAGGGTTTGGTCAACCCCAAGCTACACTAGATGACACTTCTCCAAAGTGATGCAGTGAGAACTGAACCACACACCCATACCTGGGTCCTATACTTAATGATCAAGGGTCACTAGCTTCATTCGTGGTGAGAGAAATGTGTGGGGTGAGACTGTTTGATAAGAGGAGGACTGAGGACTTGATGGGAATGCTGGAATGGCTGGCAAGGGCAAATGGAGTGCAGTGGTATGGGCATGTGTTGAGGAGGGTGAGGAGCATGTGTTGAGGAGGGTGAGGAGCATGTTCTGAAGAGGGTGCTTGTGTTTGTGATGAACTGTGAAAGCGAGGTAGACCGAGGAAAAAATGGAGGGGACAGGTGGGGGAGGAGATAGGGAGGGTTGGCTTGAGAAAGGAGGATGCCCAAAACCTGGCGAGATGATGCAAAGGCAGTTGCTATAGCACTGAGGTAGATTCAGCCACCCCTGTTAATGGGGGCAAAATCTGGATTTCAAACACTGGATGATATTACTTTGATGAGAAAGTCTGAAATATGGAAAATATCTCTAGAGGGTACACATCCTGACACTTCATCACTCCCATCTTTATCTCTTTCCAACTGAGACAACCATGGATCTCCTCTATAGTAAAACATCTATTCCTGTCCCTACTGCAACCTCCATCTCAAATACAGTTGATGGGTTAATTGTCATCGTTTAATGTCACTGTTTCCATGCTGGCATGGGTTGGACAGCTTGACCGGAGCTGGCAAGCTGGGGGACTGCCCCAGGTTCCAGTTGTCTGGTTTAGCATGGTTTCTACAAGTTGATGTCCTTCTTGGTGCCAACAATTTACAGTGCACTGGGTGCTTTTTACACAGCACCAGCATCTGAGGGGGTCACCAAGCCTCAAGATAAGAATGACTGAGCTGAGAGAGGGAGAGGAACTGATGGAGGTGGCTGTGTGCTAGGCTAGAAGCTAGAGTATGATCCTGGGACAAGAATAGCTGTCTTATTACAGGGGAGATACTTGGCAATCTAGGACAAGGAAGGGGAGGGAGATGGAAGAGAGACAAGACAGAAAATTGGGGGGGGGGGGCGGTAGAATTAGTAGTACAAATGGGACAGAGATGTCAGGAGAGACAACAATAGCATGTCTATTACTCAATAGCAGATGCAAAGGAATGGCAACTGCTGCACACTGAGTCAACTATTTCACTCTCAAAGTATTCAGAAAAGAGTGGAGAGCAGTATTTACACTATGTGCCAAAGTGTGCAATATGATATTCTGCAAGAAAGAGACACAGTATCACTGGAATAATAGATTTAGGGGGTCATGTCTAATCACTTGGCTGGCTATCTGCTGGTTAGATCTGACCTTAGGTTACAACAATGCATTATGTACTTTTATTTAACATCAACATATTTGTATGTGTATATAATTAGAATATCTTATAATCTAAAAGTCTGTATTTTCTACAAATAGATCTGGTTGGTGTTTCAAGAGGGGTTATTGAGATCCTATATTTGCTTTTCTGAGGGATAGACAAATACATTGAAGCTTTTGTTTTACAATCAGATGCCCAATCAGTTACTGTTATATGATTTTTAGATTAGGGGTCTCATACCCCAAGGTGCAAGATCAGTAGATGATTTGTTGAAAGGAGAAATGAAGACACTGCCATTCGTTACTCAGCAACATTTGAGGAGGCACAAATCTAAATAAACACATGCATGTGATGGGTTTCTTTCAGTTTCCGTTAACCTATTCCACACAAGTTTTTGGTCAGCCTCAACTATAGAAGATATTTTCCCTAGGTGCCACACAGTGAGACTGAACTTGAAATCTTGTGGCTGCAAAGTGAACTACTTAAGTAGCCATACCTAAGCAGAAGAGTTAATGTAGAACGTTGGTTGTTTGATAAAATGCTTACAATCTATTCTCTAATCTTTCTTCCAATATTTTACCATTTCTGAAGGTCATGCACGATATATCTCAAACAAACTTGAAGGTGTAGACTTGGTTATGTAATTGAGAAGCTTTCTTAACTCTGTAGTCATTGGGTCAGTCCCAATGTGTGGAACCTTACAAGTGCCTTCTACTATAGTCACAGGCTGACCAAAAACTTGTGAGTGCATTTGATAGGCAGAAACTGAAAGAAGCCTGTCATATATATTTGTGTTTGTGTGGACATCACATGATGGTAATGAGTGAGCATCACTGTCAAATAAACATTCGTTTTCAGCCTTCAGCAGAAAACACGTCTGGTCGTGAGAAATATGGCCTTATTTGGAAACAAGTGATTGTTGGTGACAGGAAGGGCATCCAGCTATAGAAAATCTGCCTCAACAAATTCTAACACGCATGGAAAAGTGGATGTTAAATGAATTGGAACAACCTAAATTCAGTTATCAGAAATATGTTTGATGACAGTAGATAACAAGTCCTAAATAGTCTCTAAACTAGAGACTATCCAGGACCAAGCAACATAAATATCTTAATACTTCATATGTTATATGCCTAAATTTTAAAATGAATTCCAAGCATCATCATAATTTTAATGTTCACTTCTCCATTTTCACATAGGTCAGACTGAATTCACGGAAGTAGATTTTTTGACAGCTGGATGCCCTTCCTGTCACCAACCCCGGCTTGCTTCCAAGTTATACTTCCTATGACCAGACATGTAAGCTTGGAAACGAAGGACATCGTTTGTATGACTGGCACCCATGCTAACCTTCCTTCATTGGACACTAAACTCTGCTTGCGAAGACCTGTTGGGGTAAGTGAAATCAAAATCGTAATTGAACCAAATTCGATGACTGGCACCTGTGCCAGTGGAGCGCTAACAACACCATCCGAGTGTCATCATTGCCAGAGCAGCTGTCTGGCTTCTATGCCAGTGGCACGTAAATAGCACCATTCGAGCATGATCGTTACCAGTGTCACCTTACTGGCACGTGAAAAAACATTCGAGCGAAGTCATTGCCAGTGCAGCTGGACTGGCTCCTGTGCAGGTGGCACAAAAAACACCATTTGAACGTGGCTGTTGCCAGTACCGCCTGACTGGCCCTTGTGCAGGTGGAATGTGAAAAGCACCCACTACACTCTCGGAGTGGTTGGTGTTAGGAAGGGCATCCAGCTGTAGAAACTCTGTCAGATCAGATTGGAGCCTGGTGCAGCCATCTGGTTCACCAGTCCTCAGTCAAATCGTCCAACCCATGCTAGCATGGAAAGCGGACGTTAAACGATGATGATGATAATGATGATGATGCAATGTCAAGATAGAGATGAATGCATATTATCCCAGCTGAAACAAGCCATTCAGAATGTGGTGTCAAAGAAATAGATGAAGTCCAAAAGTAACACCATTTTGAATTACATGGTATTTGTTAAAGAGATAGACAAGTGCCTTTATCATTTTCATACAATTTCAGTTAAGAGAATTGGGGGTAATTGAAAGAGAGATAAGCTGTGAAGGAAATGGGAAACGTTGAGCAAGGAGGGCACAAGATACAATAAAAGTGATAACTGAAGAACTTGGAGCCATCGCATCTGAGATTGAAGAAATAAAGGAAGAATATAGTTTGACAGAAAGTTATAAAGAAAATGTTTGTATATATATCAAACAGCTGGGGCATAGATGCATGGGTAGTTGTTGATCAGACCTATGATTAAAAGGCAGTCCAGCCATGACCATTCCATCTTTGTCCTAAGTCCAAAAATCTAGAATCAGATTACCCAACATTTTTTTTAATAAGACATTAGGGTGTGCTATGAGGGAGAGTCAGCTGTTATTGCCAGCATAGGCTCCCTTGCTAGCCTATGTGTGCACAGTGGGTGTGCCCAACAAATGAGGAAGTAATAGTGTAGGCCATTTTCACATTTTTTACTCCACTACAAAAATAAGGAATGTGGGGTGTCTCTGAGAAAATGTCAGAGATTATGAAGCAATTTTCTAAGTAGTCAGACAGTTTTAGTTGCCTATTGTTCTAGTGCAGAGGCAGGATGCAGATCTTGAATTTGTATTATTTTTATACTTACGAAAGAGTAACCAAATTTCCCTCAAATAACACCCAACTGTTTAAAAAATAAAAAGGGAGGGGTGGAGGTTATTAAATAATGTAGTCTCAGGCACTCCTTAAAAAGGTGGGGCATAGTCACAATTGAATTGCTTTTGGTTGACAGGTTTGGTCACCAGAGTTAGGGTAACACAAGATTGTCTTTGTTATTGCATGCATAAACAGTATAGGCTTTCGATGCCTCGTCAGAAATACAAATATGGAGATCACAATAACTCTCAGTTTAAAAAGATCATTTGAGAAAACAACAGACAACACCTTTTCGACATTGTCTTCTCTTTAAGTAATGCTATACGGTCAACACTGGCCAAATCCATTAACATCATTAACGTATCTATGGAAACGTCAATCGTACCATTAATATTTAACACTGCGTCTAGTAAGATCTGCAATCATTTTGGAAATCTGTCTTTCATAAAACTGCCCCGAACATGGTTCAGTAGCCCTATTTCTGAGCATTGGATAATAAAACACACTAACAGACAGTGTAGACTTCCTTATCTGAAAGTATCTTATGTACATACAGATTATTTCTAGCTGAGATCAATTTAAAGGATAACAGAGAAACCCTGGATGTATCTGGTTTCATCAATAAACCCAATTTATTGGACTAATACTATATTAAAAAACACAAAAAGAAAGGCAATGAAAAGATAAATTTGAAAGCAAAACAATTTAAGTGATTTCTCATCATCATTTAAGCCTTTCACATTCAATTGCATCTAAAGTAATGCTTATTCACATTGTTTTATTATCTCGTAGTTTTGAGATTTTGATGAAGTAATGGTTAATTTTTAGAATGATATTATAGGGTTGGTGAGAGGGGCCAGATTTAGCTATTTGAGTATAAAACAGGTAGAACATTTTGGCAGGATATGGCCGGTTTGAATGCTAAAGGGTTAATGTTCACTTCTTTTCTATGCTTGCCGGGGCCAAATGGCAGTATTGGGGCAGATTTTCTTTGGCCAGATGCTCTTCCTGTTGCCAACCCATACTTGTTTCTAAAGAAGGTAATACTTCCCCAGACATGGTTTTGCAGAATATTGGAAATCATACAATCTGTACGACAGTGACATTAACTATCATGCAAAATTACACACACAGGCTTCTTTCTACCAAAGTTACCCCAACTATAAAAGAAATAATTTTTACAGCTAAGAAAATACCCAACATGTTCGTGTATATAATTCAGTCAGTAAAATACTAAAATATCTTCATTCCAACCTGTCTATAAAGACATTTAGTTCATACGACTAACATGGAGTTAAACTCACAGTAAGTTGATGAGATTGAGTGTATTCCCTTACCAGCCAGATGACATTTAATACAACTGGTCAAACAGCAGATAATTTCACTACTGAAGGTCAACTGATTTCTCTTTTACAATAATTAAACATTATGACAGGTTTTTAATTTCTCTCACAACAAGCCCAAAATGGTTTACCTCTATTTTCTTTAGGAAGTAATTTTCTTCCATAAAAAACAAACAAACAAGTTTTTTTCTATCTAATTATTCACAACAAATATTAAAATACATGTTTATTACACAGAAACTATATTCCTAACAAAGGTGGCTAGGCTTCATCTAGTGGAATTTCAAGTTCTTTTGGGTTTTTTTTTTTATTGTTGCTAACACACTTCGAAATCCATGATTAAAATCCATGATCTTTAACTTAATTCCAGTATGTTGCACCCAATGGCTTTTTTCCTCTCTCCTCCATCAAATGAGCAAATTATTATTTCGACCAAAAGCTAATATACTGCCATTAAAAGTGCTCATTCATACTCACAAATAATTGACAAGAATCAAATACATCAAGACATTTCTCAATACAAATATTTCAAAATTTGATTACTTGAACCAACTCTGCATCTAGCCCATGTTCTGTCAATAATTAACGTTTCTAAGATTGTCTTATCATATACAATCATTCTAATTAGAGGTCCATACAACATAATGACATGATCATTAATCTACAAAAAATGTAATTTAACCATTATGCTTTACAAACCATTTTTATTCCTGTGGTAAAGCACTATGCCCAACCTTTACTTTTTATATCATTGAACTATTGTTTGTTTTATATAAAAATAATCATAAATTATATATATACACACACAAAGACACATAGAAAGAGAGAAGTTTATATTTAATATAATTTCACATATGTATGAATGAAAAATTTAAACCATTGCAGTATGGCATGGAATAAAAAACTGAAAAATAATTAGTTACGCTTGACATCAAACATAGTAATAACAAAATATTTTGATTAGTTAAAGTTAATTGAATTATAAATTGAGAACTTTGACAACTGGAAATCAAAACCGTTCCATGCTAAATATCACATTTGACTTAGAATGGGAAAATTTGGACAATGGTGCCAATTCAAGAATGGAATGTGGAAAAAAAAAAAACAGCCAATTTTATGAATAAACCATATGTTAGAACATTTCGAAGACAATTTACACGCGAAACGATGACAATTACTAAAAGACAAGAATGAATGAAGATTGCTTTTTTTTTTTTCTTCCTCTTCGTTGTTAGTTTTTTATAAATAAACTGTACGGAGCATTTTAATAAATGAATCTAATCGAGATATCTTAATATAAAACGATAGAAACTGAAGCTAGAACTACGCAGTTCAATATCGGAAGATCCCATGTTGCAGGTTGTAAGCAACAGGACTACTGCAAAATATGATTACAGCTGGTAAAAACACAATAACACAGGTAAGCATTAACAAAAATAAATCAATAATTTGATAAAAAAAAACTATGCTTTTATAGAGTAAGCATTAAAACTGTTTATTTTAACGACACATCTATAAATCTTAAGTACGTATTTATTGAGCAGCTTAAGTGATTCTGAAGCATATTTCTGAATTAAGAGCAGTAGCTATGACAGACCACCCTTTTAGAGAATTTTAATAGATTTTCTAGTGGTCAGGATCGAAAATATCTGAGTCTTTAACGGTATAAAGTAAGTGTGTGTGTGTGTATATATATATATATATATATATATATATATATATATATATACATGCCTTTGGGTTGTGAAATTGCGAATCAGCCACCTATATTTTATATATATATATTATATATATATATATACACACACGAGCATTTAAATGCAAAGACAATAATTGTCAACAGCAATGAGCCCCAAAGATGGATATTAAAAGATGAAGAACAAAGTTATCTAATAATCATTTTAATAGCAAATAATTTGTAAATATTTCTATGATTTACCAACTTAAAAGCACTGATTATTATTATTATTATTATTATTATTATTTAAAACGGTTATTTATAATTGATCATGCAAAAATGAGTAATACAGAGATGACCTACTGAAAAAAAAAAAAGAAAAAAAACCTATCAAATTTCAAAATAAAACAACCGACTTTAAATCAATTATTTTTAAAGTATAAATATTTTCCAGCCACCCACTTTCTGGGTGCAACCTCGGTATTGTTGTTTGTTGAAGACAGACCACTTACAATCAGCTTGTTGAATGTGGTGACTGGAGTGGGAAAGACTTCAGCTGAAATACTATCAATGTTTAAAGAACAAGCGCAGCCAAATCTTAATGTATGTGTGCGTGTATATATATATATATCTCATTGCACTTTCTTTTTTCCTCTACACGTGATAAATGAAGGCAGGGTACAAGATGCAACGAATGCAAAGATATAAAAAGGCCTGACCCCAAACGGAAGTGTGACAAACAGCTGGCTTACTTTTATACTTATAAGCTGACATCTAAAAGGCATAAAACTATATATGCACACAATTATATATAAATGTCTGCGCATACATACATACCCACTGTATACTCATAAGCTGTCATCTCAACAATAAACAATCTTATTCGATATATGTATACACACACACAGACATATGTGTATATACATATATATATATATATATATATTTATATATATATATATGCACACACACACACAATTTATATATTATCGTTTAAAATAGCATCAAACTATCTCCTCCACCTCAGATTTCTGTGAATATAATTTTCTCATATTAAAAAGAGAAAAAACAAATCTTGCAGTTAAAACTGACATAGCTGGATTCACTAGGATGGAATGATAATAATAATAATTATAGCAAGCTAACATCTTTCGCATATTAATTCCTTTCATAAATTATGACATAATAAAGGAATCAGTGAGTAATAAGTTAGAGCAGTTATTTTGTGGAGATAATATTTTCCAGGGTTCCTTCCTGTTAAGATAGCTTTAGGTGTGGGTTTAACAAAAAAAGAAAAGATGACATCAAAATGATGGGCTTAAAATAGAGGAATACAGCAAAAAGAAAGCGAAATAATGCTATGCTAATGAAATAGGACTCTTAGAGTGTTAATTGATGGATTTACATGGGGATGATAATAAATATAAATAAGTGTAACGGGACAGAAAAATAAAGTTGTGAGAAGGAAAATATGATTTAATAGGAATGGCAAACTGGGCGAGTAGCCATCCCATCAGACGGAGTACTGGGAAGAGATTTAGACGTATAACAAACAGCAAAGTAAAAACGGTGGATAAAGCATTAAGAGAAGCTTTCGAGAAGATATTAAAACGATGTACTGACCATAAATTTTGGGCTTCTCCAGCCTCCAGACCGGCTAAAGGGTCGGTCTCTCCTCTTCGATCACCGATCGGCGCCATATTGACCTGCATAGTGCCCGGATTACGAAAGAGTTGCGCATGCGTCCTAACAAATAATGGCAATTAATTTATTTATGACTCATAGCTGACGTCATGAGAGGTAACTTTGACTGACACTGTCAAAGCAGCCAGTTTGCTTCTCTTTCCTTTATAAAACACCATGTTTTCGATAACCAACCATTAAAAAAAAAACTTCTAACGATAACAATTAGTTTCGTTTCGATACGAGACGGCAGATATTCGTTTGGAAGAACTATTTATCGGTAACTAAGTAACTTTTTTTTTTTCAATGTCGTGGCCAGTTACCCAGCATCCAGTGCGACAACACACCGAACTCCCACTTCCTTCTCTTGCCAACATGTCAATTAGCATCAATATTTATTACAGAGACTTGCTAAATGTTGTCACAATCTGATATAGCTGTGCGGCTGCTGGTGTTTCGTAACTGAGGTAATGTCCATTCATTGAACACCTCTCAACTGAACGTATCTATATACATATATATATATATTGTGCAGCTTACTGTCAGAGTAGCTGGAGCTTTATCACCTGTCATCCTCATCACCGCCCTCTCTGAAGGCCTTTACTTCATGTCTCACATATGTGTATGTGCTTAAATATATATGTGTATGCATGTGTGCTTATATATGTGTGTATGTACGTATATCTGTGTATTTATATATGTACATGTGGGTGTGTGCATGTGTTTATATATACATGTCAATATATACATATGTATGCATGTTTATATACCCACATATATATATATATATATGGAAAAAGTAAAAAATAGGTACACCACCGGTTTTCGCCGTAACAAAAACCCTAAAATTAACTCTAACCCTAACCACCCCGTGTACGTATTCTTTACCTTCGCCCATATATGTATGTATATATATATATATATATATATATATATATATATATATAATTGCATGTGTGTATTATATACTACTTTATTACTTCGTAGTTGTGTTGTGGAAGAAGTTCGATAGTTTCCAAGGGAAGCTTGGAATATTCTTTTCTCTAAACGGAATTGATAAATAACACTCGATTAATCGTCTTGTGTTATACTTCATAAAAAAAAAAAGTAACAAAACAACTCTGTGTGTGTGAAATGTCAATCTGTACTTATCAACATGCACCACTATAACAGATGAAGGGCCTCGTAGGTGTCTTGTTAGAAATAGCAGCTAAATCGCTTTCAAATCATGAGAAAAAGAATGCCATGTGGATACATCATTAGAACATAAATTCACTATCTCAAAGTAAGTTGAGATTGTTATGTTTTGAACGTCTTTGATTAATACTTGTTGAATCAGGTCTGACCGAGGGTTAGACGTCTACATCAACAAACACTTTAATTTTATGCTGATACTGGTGTGGGACGAAACCCCAACCTGCATATTTAAAATTATTAAACAGGACTATACACCCTCAAAAGTTTACAAAAAAAATTAACGAGTGACTGTGTGGTAAGAAGCTTGCTTCCCAACTACGTGGTTCCGAGTTCAGTCCCACTACATGGCATCTTGAGTACGTGCCTTCCACTATAGCCTCGGGCCGACAAAAGCCTTGTGAGTAGATTTGGTAGACGGAAACTGAAAGAAGCCCCTCGTGTATATATGTATGTATTTGTGTGTCTGTCGTTGTTCCCCCCACCATCGCTTGACAACCGATGCTAGTGTGTTTGCGTCCCCTTAACTTCGTGGTTCGGCAAAAATGACCAATAGAATAAGGGTACTACTAAAGTAGCGCGCAGTCGCTCGTCCGCGCTAGCTAGTCGTGAGTGGTCGATCCTAACCCTAACCCTAAACACGTATTCATTTGCACACGCGGGTTAGGGTTAGGGACAGGGTTAGGGTTAGGGTTAGGATCGACCACTCAAGACTAGCTAGCGCGACTGCGCGTTCGGGTCCGCGCTGCTTTAGTAGTACCTAGAATAAGTACTAGGCTTACAAAGAATAAGTCATGGAGGTCGATTTGTTCGACGAAAGGTGGTGCTCCAGCATGGCCAAAGTCAAATTACTGAAACAAGTAAAAGAAGTTATTGAATGAAAATGAAAGCTCAACAGTAATGCTAGTTGATTAGCAGGATGTGCTGCAGTATTAGTTCCAGCACTTTCCGTCCTAAGTTCAAATCCTGCTGAGGTCAACTCTGCCTTTCCTTTTCCCATTCCCGGGCTATATAGTGCAAAGTACCTGTCAGGTGCCTAAATTAGTAACCATTATTTCGCTCGGAAAATGTCGACGAACTAATCAGCTTTGCGTTTTAATTAAAGCATTTTAATGAAAGGAGACATCGGGCGGTTCTATGTACCCACAAAAACGACGTTGATCATTGAGTAGCGCTGATAGAAATTACAACTGTATAAACGGTGGAGTGTCGGTAAGAATATTTAGGGCGTAAACTACATTATCTTGACATATTTCATAAAATTTAATATCACACTCGGGACGAACTTTTGGAATGGTATCACTGCCTCGGGGAGAAGGAAAAAGTCAAGGAATTAGGTTGTTGTTTCCTTTCGCGAAAGAATTTTTTGCCTTCAGAATATATTTTTGATATTTTCTCCCATCCAACTACCATGCCCTTCAGTTTTTCAGTTTATTTGGCTTGCAAGGTTCTTGAGGTGAACTTGTGTTGAAACATATTTTGTTGTACCTTGGGATGGTCATGAAGCTTAACTGATTGATTAATTGACCGAACGATTAATAAAAAAAAATCGATTAGTTAATTCGTTAGATGTTAACGAATTGACTAATAAAGAAGTGAAATAGAACCAGCACGTTTATTATTGGCATAATGACCCTCCCAAGATTCAACAAAATTTGTCAATTCAGTTAATCAAATAATTTTTGTTTTACTTAACATGTTTGCCTAGGTGACGCTCTCTCTCTTCATCCATCTATCTATCTATCTATCTATCTATCTATTTGTTTATCTATCTATCTATTTGTCTGTGTGTATCTATCTATCTGCCTGCGTAGGTGCTCCACCTGCTAAAACTAGAGGCTAAATGTCCTTCAAACTACGCTCTACTGTCATATGATACATTAGGTAATTCTGTCCCAGGGACATACTGGAAAAAATCTGTATGATTTTGGTTTGAATGCCTTTAGTCATTATTTGGTGAATTAGAGCTGACCTGGGTGTAAAAAATAACCACATAGGATAAACGACAAAATGAAATAAGGAAACAAAGAGAGGTGGAACGTTAAAGTCCTTCAAATCTGTTTCTATTCTCTCTTTCTCTCCCTCCCTCTCTTCCCTCCTCTCTCCATCCCTCTCACACTCCTCCCCACTCTCTCCCTCTCTCTCTGCAAATATTTAAAATATCATTTTACCCCTCAGTGACATTGGGACCGATTACTGAGATTGTTATTGTTCAGCTCTAGGTCAACTCTAGTCGAACACACCTATAATCAAGGGCGTTCCAGTCATGAGTGACCCTCTTAGACTTGCAGCATGTAATATGTCCTTTTGTTATTTAGGGTAATAGGGTACGGTTTAAGATATATTTGGTTGCTATTTCTAGTCGCTCGAGCGACCATGTAGAGACTCTGGTTAATTAAAAGTAAATAAATTTATTGCCCTATGGACCGTAGGTGAAATTTAACGTCGAGGACCGCTCCAGGCCATTTCGGGGAATAGATAGAAATAAATGCTAAATACCAAAACATGCACGTAAACACATACATATACTTACATAAATATACATGCGTACACAGACATAAACACATACACAATCAAAAATACATAAACACAAGCGATTAAACTGAAAAAAAAAATTAAATAAATAATTTTTACGGAAATTGACGAACAAATACTCTCAGTTTTAATTGACTTTTTCCGAAAGATCGCTGTGACAGTTGATAATCCTTTCTACTATAGGCTTGTGCCTATACTCTCTTTACTCTTTTACCTGTTTCAGTCATTTGACTGCGGCCATGCTGGAGCACCGCCTTTTAGTCGAGCAAATCGACCCCAGGACTTATTCATTGGAAGCCTAGTAATTATTCTATCGGTTACTTTTGCCGAACCGCTAATGTTACGGGGGACGTAAACACACCAGCATCGATTGTCAAGCGATGTTGGGGGGGACAAACACAAATATATACACACACACACACACATATATATACGATGGGCTTTTTTCAGTTTCCGTCTACCAAATTCACTCATAAGGCTTTGGTTGGCCCGAGGCTATAGTAGAAGACACTTGCCCAAGGTGCCACGCAGTGCGACTGAACCCGGAACCATGTGGTTGATAAGCAAGCTACTTACCACACAGCCACTCCTGCGCCTGAAGAATTTTTTTTTTTTTTTGGAGGGGAGGTTTCAAGTCGATTACATCGATCCCTAGTATTCAACTGGTACTTAATTTATCGTCCCCAAAAGGATGACAGGCAAAGTCGACGATTAGTTCATAATGACGACTTAATTTGACATTAAACTTATGTGGGAGGAGGGGAATCCTATTTTATCCAATATCTTTAAATAAAATAATGAAACAAAAACAGATCCATTAAATCGACGATTTAATTGGAAATTTCTTGTGGTCTTTTATCGTGTGTCCTTTTTTTTTAAAGTTTTAATGCACCTGAGCACTGTATACAACAATTTCATAATCATAAAAATTTTTTTTTTTTTAACCTCGGACTTTTTTTTTTTCTTCCGGAGTTCTCACTTCATACTTCGAATGACATGAGGCTTGATATGTCTCGTATATTCTGTATATAAATCAGATGGAAACGTGTCCGGTTGGAAGGAAATCGTAAGAGATATTTACAAATGTCAATATTTACAATTTACGAGTATACTTATGTAAAAACAGTTTAATTCCTGTTCACATCGACACAGAGAATTAAAAGCCAAACAGTGAGTCAAATAGCTTTCTTTCTTTGTTTTCTCTTGTTCTTCTGTTTGTGCTGATATATTATTTTCTCTTAGCATATATGCATATCATTTATATATATAGCTACCAAGCTCGTTAATTTATTAAGGTCTGTGTGAAAGAGAGACAGAGAGAGAGACCTTTCTCTATTCTAAACTCTTTCCCGTGTTCTGTTTAAAATGCAACCCAAAACCAGCTAAAGCGTCTTCACTTCTCAATAACAACGTATATGTACATATAATAATAATAATAATAATAATAGTTTTGGTATTCTTGTAGAAGAGAATCGGAAATTGCTTAGCACTTAAGAATAACCGTCATTTCTTCGGATGTGTTTGTTAAATAAAGATTCTGCAAAAATAGCAGGGAGGGGCAATGGAAACTTCCTCCTCTCCCTCTTTCTGTAATTTTTCAGTTTTGACTTTCTTTTGAAAAAATGTTTCCAAATTTATGCTTTAAACATCTGAGAATATGATTCCTCAGATTGTGTCTAAAAACATGAATCAAAAAAAAGTTTTCGCATAACTGAAGAATTACATGAAAGATAGGGCAACAAATCTCCCCCATTCCCCTCATTCTTTCCCCCCCCCCCCAGAATCATACTCTACGATGCTTAAAGCAACCAAATAAATTACAGTTTTTGGTGCACGAGATAATTCCCGACGCTATTCTTCAGAAATACCAATATTTTAATTTTAATATTTTATAAGTGACTGAAAAAAAGAAAAAAACAGTCCATAGCTGAATTTTTGTGACTTTTTTCTTGTTTTTAACATCGCAATTTTATCTGCGACGAAGTTTCGACTTCCTCCACATAGTCGCTCGACCTGCAAGAAATAGCAACCAAATTAACGTTCTTCGAGTTTGTCTCTACTTTGTCAACCAACTTATAATTATGTTTGTGCGGTTGATGAAGATTCTTACGGTATCTCAGCCTAGAATAAGGAGATATATATATATACATATATATAATATAATATAATATAATCTTTGCTAAAGGGTGGATATTTTAGTTTGTGATTAAATCTTATCTTTTACTTGTTTCAGTCATTCGACTGTGGCCATGCTGGGGCACCACCTTAAAGAATTTTCGTCTATCAAATCGATCCTAGTACTTATTTTTTTTAAAGCAGGAGTGGCTGTGTGGTAAGTAGCTTGCTTACCAACCACATGGTTCCGGGTTCAGTCCCACTGCGTGGCACCTTGGGCTAGTGTCTTCTACTATAGCCTTGGACCGACCAAAGCCTTATGAGTGGATCTGGTAGACGGAAATTGAAAGAAGCCTGTCGTATATATATATATGTGTGTGTCTGTGTTTGTCCCCCCCCCCCGCCACCATCGCTTGACAATCGATGCTGGTGTGTTTGTGTCCCTGCAAAAGAGACCGATGGAATAAGTAATAGGCTTACAAAGAATAAGTCCTGGGGTCGATTTGTTCGACTAAAAGCGGTGCTCCAGCATGGCTGGTGGTGGTGGTGGTGGTTAACAAACGAACACATACATACATACATGTAATGTATGCGCCTACCTATTAAGGCTTTAGGACTGAAGAAATTAGTTATTGCAATGGTAACATTATTTCCCTAACTAAGCACAGGGAGGGACCTGTGACCTCTAGGCATGGAACTGAAGGAAATTGAAACTGCAATTGTAACATTTTTTTCTATCTAAGCACAGGGACTTGAGGCCCCCAAAATCTTTTTCTTTCCAGGAGCTAAAAACATTCCTCCAACCTTCCTCCCAGTTCTACAAGTTCAGAGCTGGCACAGTCAATGGTGACACTATGGAAGGTAGGTCTAGAGAGATAGTTGAGGTGCTTGAGCAGAGACATGTAGATGTGTGCTGTGTTCAAGAGATACAATGGAGGGGATCCTCAGCTTGACTGCTTATAGGGGAAAGTGCATAGGTACAAATTTTTCTGGGAAGACAACAATGAAAACCTAGGTGGCATAGGCATTCTACTAGCAGAGAAATGGGTGGTCCGTCCAGAAACACAGCTGGGATGCTCAAAATATCCAGTAAGGGAGGATATGGGCTGGTCACCTGCATATTTAATCAGGTCATTCAGGAAGGTATAATACCCAGTGACTGGTGTAGAGGCATAATTCTTATGTATTACAAGGGTAAAGGTGATACAATAGATAGAAGCAATTATAGAGGCTTCAAACTCCTGGAGCAGGTGATGAAAATTTGGGAGAGAGTTACTGGCCAATGAATTAGGAGCAGAATTAGACTGGATGAAATGCAGTTTGGCTTTGTCTGGACAAGAAGCACTACTGATGCTATTTTCATAGTCAGGCAACTGCAAGAGAAATACTTAGCTAAGAATAAACCATTATATATGGCATTTGTTGGTCTAGAGAAAGCCTTCGATAGAGTGCCCTACTGTGTGATATGATGGGCTCTGAGGAGGCTAGGGATAGATGAGTGGCTGGTGGATGATGTACAGGCTATGTACAAAGACGCAGTCAGTCAGGTGAGAGTTAACAGTTAACCACGAGTACAGCGAGGAAATTTGGTATACAGGTAGGGGTTCATCAAGCTCAGTCCTCAGTCCCCCCTTTTCATCACTGTCCTCCAGGCCATAACAGAGGAATTCAAGACCAGCATACCCTGGGAACCTCTATATGCTGATGATATTGCTCTCATAGCGGATTCCATATCAGAGCTAGATACAAAATTCCAGGTGTGGAAGCAAAACCTGGAATCTAAGGCCCTTAAGGTTAACTTAGCAAAAACTAAGGTTTTAGTAAGCAAGGAAACTGACAGGACTGTACCCACCTCAGGTAGGTGGCCCTGTTTGATTTGTTGGGAAGATGTAGGCAGGAACTTCATATGGTGTACCTAGTGTAAACTATGGACACACAAAAGGTGCAATGGAATAATAGGAAGGTTATCAGAGAACGTTGTGGAAGATGCACAGGACAGGATCCATTTAAACTAGAGAGACTCAGGAAATTGATTCCATCAAATGCCCTGGTAGCTCAATAGAGGTAGCAGATAATTTCTGCTGCCTAGGGGACCAAATTAGTTGTGGGTGAGGATGCACAGAGAGTGTGATAACTAGAATAAGAAGAGGATGGAGGAAGTTCAGAGAGCTAAAGGTTTCTCTCTCTGAATGATAGGAAGATTGTATTATGCATGTATACAGATAACAATTCTACATGGTAGTGAGACATGGGCCCTGAATGCAGAAGACATGCAAAGGTTGGAAAGGAATGAGGCTAGTATGCTAATATTCTGAGAGAGAAGTAAAACATAAAAGGAATTGGTTGCTGTGTGCAAGAGAGGAGACTGTGCTGGTTTGGTCATGTGATGTGGATGGATGCTGACAGCTCCATAAAGAAGTGCCGATCTCTCAAAGTGGATGAAACACGTGGAAGTGGGAGACCTAGGAAGATGTGATGAAGTACTGAAGAATGAACTCAGGATGCTGAACCTTTCAGGTGAGATGACAGGACTGAGATACCTGACACCTGGCTGTACTCAAGAAGACTTATACTCTGCAGCAGGGTGGTGTAATGCTCTCATGGTGGTGCCACATGAAAGTGCCCATGCAGTACCATATAAAAGAGCCTGTATAACATCACGTAAAAGGACCTGTGTGGCATCACATAAAAGGGCCTGTACAACATCATGTAAGAGCACCCAACACACTCTATAAAGTGGTTGGTGTTAGGAAGGGCATCCAGCCATAGAACCCATGCCAAATCAGACTGGAGCTTGCCAGGTCTGGTCACACCATCCAATCCATGGACAATGAACATCAAATGATGACGATGATATATACATGATGAAACTGAACCCAGAACTATGTAGCTGGGAAACAAACTTCTTACCACACAGCCGCACCTGTAACAATGTAGACTTCATTTTAGTCCTGTATTCAATGATTCTGTGTCAAATCTCTGAAGTAAAGTGGTTATATGGGATTGTTTTTGCTGTTTGTCCTTAGACTCATTGAAAGGTTCAGCTTTCTGAGGTCATCCTTCAGTACTTTGTCCCATGTCTTCCTGGGTCCATCCACTTCAAGAGATCAGACTTCTTTATGGAGCTGTCAGCATCCATCTGCATCACATGACCAAACCAGTGCAGTCTCCTCTCTTGCACACAGCAACAAATTCCTCTTATACCTAACTTCTCTCTCAATATGCCAGCCCTCTGTCGAACATGTACACTTACATTACACATCCAGCAGAGCATACTAGCCTCATTCCTTTCCAACCTTTGCATGTCTTCTGCATTCAGGGCCCATGTCTCACTACCATGTAGAATTGTTATCTGTATACATGCATCATACAATCTTCCTTTCACTTGGACAGAGAAACCTTTTGTAGCCAACAGAAGTAACAGGTCTCTGAATTTCTTCCATCCTATTCTTATATTCTAGCTATCACACTCTCCGTGCATCCTCCCCCACTACTAATTTGGATAGCAGAAATTATCTGCTACCTCTAATGAGCCACCAGGGCAGTTGAGAGAATCAAGTTTTTCTTTTTTTTTCTTATCTTTTTCTTTTGTAAAAACTTGTATTATGGAAGAATCAAGACTATTGTTTAGGATTTTGGTCTTGTACTATTCATATATCATTTACATGTGTGTTATATATGTAATAAAAATCTTTAAATAATTTTCTTCGTCCTGTAAGGAGAAATAAAAGCGAAATCCAGGCAACTAGTATACAAAATCTCTCAAAAGTACTTGAAACCAAAATCGACGACCAAGGGAGATAACTCCAAAACATTTCTCAAATAAATTTTAGATTTGGCCGTTCATAACAATTGAAGGTTGTATAGCTTATCTTAAATTGGTGTTTCGCTACAATGTATTAAAACCTTCGACCAAGTATACAGGGTCAGCCTGAAATCTAAATCTATCATATATTGTTCTATAGTGCATTATTACTATAACTAGTCTAATATAGTAGGCCCCTTTCTCGATTAACCCGGTCTCTCTCTCTCTCTCTCTCTCTCTCTACATATATACATATATATATAAATAATTATAATAATATGACAACAAAAGAATGAATGAGACCTCGATGTGTATACACATACATGCATACACATACACACACACACATATATATATATATATATATACTATTAAACCTTGGGAGAGGCATTAATAATAATATGTCAACAAAAGAATGAATGAGACCTCGATATTGTGTAATCAGACGAATTTATCTATTAATATAATATGTGACAATTAGTTGGTTGTCACAATAAAACTCAGAGTTTCGGATGCGGGGCTAAAGTCTGGGATGAGATGCCGGAGCAGACTTCAGCCCCGGCATCCGACACTGAGTTTTATTATGACAACCAACTAATTGTCACATTATATATATATATATATATATATATATATATATATATATATATATATATATATATATATATATATAAATATGTAAGGGACGACCGTGCGAACTCAAAAAGGAGAAATGGTGACGAATGGAAAAACAGAGGACTCCTTTTATTTAAACGCGTCACACGGTCGAACATACAATATATATATCATTGGATGATATACATGATATGTTATGCGACGATAACATAGATGACCAGTAATGAAAGACCACAACCGTATAAGATGAATAACAGAGATATTTATTGTAGCGTTAAAGATGTATGTCTGTGTGAGAGTGTGAATGCGACATATAAGAACATAATCAAAGACAGGCCGTCATACAAAGAAAAGTGTGTATGTGAGTGATACATGTGTGTATGAGTGTTTACAGCAGATAGAAAGAGTCAATAACACGTGAGCAATTATACCAGATCGTTAGTACACTATAGGAAAAGTTCTGTATGTGAAAGTGAGGAAAGGCTGAGTGTGGCAGAGCTTATCACTAGTTGTGTTTTGGCGTCGATGCCAGGGCCTTGATTCTTGTTATACAGATGTTCATCGATGGCTGAGAATTTCTTGTCTGTTTAAGAACTCTTGTCTGTTTATTTACCGTGGTGAAGCTGAGTCACCTAACAGAATCGAAGAGAGAGATGTGCCGCGGTAGTTTGGTGTGGTGTACATAGTAAGTCGTGTTGACGCTGGTGGAGATTGATGCTCGGTAGTAGTAATCGTAGAATCGTGTTGGTCATGACGATGATGCTGGATAGTAGTCGTAGACTCTTGTTGCTGATGTGGCGACGGCGGTGGTCATCGTTGGCTGGACGAAGCTGTTGAAGTGGTCGCTGGAACTGCTGCTGCTGTCGTGTGGTACACGGAACAGTTCTCAAAGAGAAACTGGACCGAGACAAATTTGGTTGCCGAGTTAAAGCTGTTTATAACAAACTATTGGCTCACCAGATGGTAGAAATATACTCTATCACGTGACCTTATTAGGGGCCGTGATTGGTCAGTTTGCGTTCTGGCGGGAAAGGTTCGAAGAAGTAGCCGATTCGAATAATAATCAGTCACGTGATGACAAGGAATGGGTTCTCTACTACGCTCGCATTTATTTATATTTAAATGAGAAGATTGTATGTAATGGCGATAGTAGTTTTGTATCTAGTGACGATAGGTAGTTTCACTACATATATATATAAACAATTGCAACGAGGAAGGTTTTTATAAGCCATTTAAGAAACACACAAAAACTGTTAGATTCACTTCAACATTTAAATTTAATTTGCCAAAATATTTTCGTCGCTTTGAGACCACAACCTGTTCACTGTCAAGATTCCGTGGTGTTTCTTAAATGGCTTATAAACTACCTTCCACGCTGCAATTGTTTTCTTCCAGCACACGATCTCAGATCAGGTCGCTTGTTATGCAAGTACATCTCCGTAGTATATATATATATATATATATATATATATATATATATATACATATACTATCATGAAGTCTGCATTTTGCGATCTCTTGCAGCTTCAGCTCTTCTGACTGCATTTTTAAACTTCGTGACTCAATGTGTGTGCTTGTGCAAGTGTCTGTGTGGTAAGTAGCTTGCTTACCAACCATATGGTTCTGGGTTCATTCCCACTGCGTGGCACCTTGGGCAAGTGTCTTCTACTATAGCCTCGGACCGACCAAAGCCTTGTGAGTGGATTTGGTAGACGGAAACTGAAAGAAGCCCGTCGTGTATATGTATATATATATGTGTGTGTCTGTTTGTCCCCCCCCCCCCCAGCATCGCTTGACAACCGATGGTGGTGTGTTTACATCACCGTAACTTAGCGGTTCGGCAAAAGAGACCGATAGAATAAGTACTAGGCTTCCAAAGAATAAGTCCTGAGGTCGATTTGCTCGACTAAAGGCGGTGCTCCAGCATGGCCGCAGTTAAAAATGACTGAAACAAATAAAAGAGTATGTACGTAAAACAATGACCTCCGTTACAAAACGAAAGGGACCACATCAAAACGACGTGCTACATTCGCCTAATTTACAAAGAAATCATCACTTTACATTAGTAACTACTACTTGGAATAACTACACAACTGTGCCTCGCTCCGAATTTATTTTCTGATAACTTTCTGAAAAATGTTTTAAATGAAATTTTCTGCAAAGACCTTTCAGATGATGTAGATTACGATTATATCGGAATTTGCTGTGAAAATGTTTCGGGTGAGGGTGAGAAAAGAAATTGAGAGGAGTTTCGGAGAACTCACATATCTCTCGAATTTGTTTCCTAATATAATTACATGATATGGATTATATTTATAGTGACAAAAAAAAAAAAAAACCAACAACAACAAAAAACTGAGCATCATTCTATCTTTTCCATTCTAGAATCTGTTCAATGAAAGAAAATGAAAATGTCCTAGCCTTATGAAACACCCATGTGAACAAGTTCACCTCTGATAATATGGATTTGTTTTTATGAAATTTTCTACAACTACGCTTCAGTGTAGAATCCGAGGATCTTTGTGATTTGACGGGCAACACTTGTTTTCTTAACGAAACACTTTCAAACTTGGGACACTGGTAGAATGTGTCATATAAAACAACTTCTTCTCTTAACCTTCTTAACAAAAAATTGTACATCGCAAGTTATTTCATGTTAAAATTGTCGTATTTCTGTAATTTCAACCAATCACTGACGTCTATTCAGCTGAATACAGTTAGTGCTGTTCGGTGTTAAGTGTGTTATTCCCTGTTTAATTATATCATTATTCCCTAGTAAGGGTTTAGGGTTAGGGTTTTAGGGTTCGGGTTAGGGTTAGGGTTATGGTTATGGCAAAAATAATCATAACCCTAACCATAATCCTAAAACTAACCCTAACTCTAAAACCCGAACGCTAACCCTAAAACCCTAAAGCTAAAACCAGTACAAACGCACGAACGATGTCATAAATAACAGTGACAAACGAAATATATACCGCTGATAGTTGTTGTTGACAACGGATAGTTTTTGTTGACAAACAACGGCACTAATTTTATTCAAGGGAAAAAATCCCGTAACACCGTTGTTTACATTCCACGGCGTAATTTTTTCACCTCAGTAGACGTCAGTGATTGGTTGAAATTACCGAAATACGACAATTTTTAACGTGAAATAACTTCGAAAACAACATTTTTTATCTGTTCTATAACACAAAATATACAAGTATTCGAAGTTTGAAAGTGTTTCGGTACCAAAAACACTACATAAAAAAAATGTTGCCCGTCAAACCATGAAGATCGGAATCGGATTATATCGGATTTTTTCCAGGGGTGGGGAGAAGAGTTTCTGAACATTCACCCGAGACTGCTTTGTTTCCTCATAACTTTCATTTTTATTTGTATTTCTTAAATGAAATTTTGTACAGGTACCTTTCAGTGTGTAGATTACGATATTAAATATTCATTCAACAAATTCCAGAAAGGAGAGGGTGGAATAGTCCTCAAAAGTATTTTCTTTTTCAACTTAATTGAAATCTCCATCATCAAAACGTACGAGGAAACGAAGTCGAGGTGCGTGAAATAATCTACCACCCTCTGTTTTTTCACATTAAGCTCCGATAAAATATAAGGTAATTTTTCAGATTAACACCCGCACGATTACATAACCGTAACCCTAAAACCCTAAACCTAATTCTAATACTAACCCTGACCCTAAAACCGTAACCCTAATACTAACCCTAATCCTAACCCTAACACCCTAGTGAAAATCGTGCAGGTGTTAATCTGAAAAATTACCAAATATAATCGTAATATACACCATCTGAAAGGTATTTGTTGAAAATTTCATTCACCAAATACCCATTTATTCTAAACGTTACGTTGAAACAAGTCGGGATGGGGTACACTTGTGTAGTTATGCCTATTAATTGAACTAAGTTAATTACCGTTTTGTGAAATATTTCACAAGACGTTTTAGGAAATATTTCATAACGTTCAAAAAATTTTGTAGACATTAGGGCCTTTCACACGTCCAGTCAATAGTAAATTAAATGAGCCAATGAAGAATCCTGCGGTTACGAAAGCCTAAACTGACTTAATTACATTCTTATAGTATATTATTTTAACGAGATATTCAAGCATTCCAGCGCGACGTTTCTGCGTGAAGCCTTCCGTTTTTGCACCGGAGATTGCTGTTTGCGTACACATTCAATAACTTTAACAGTTGTGTGTGTGTTTGTTTGCCGTGTTCCGATCCCTTTCTACCCAAGACAACCGTTACTAAGGGGTATTATGATTGTTTAACCCAGGTCTGTCCTGGTCCGGATTGTAGATATCACCAATTTATTTTTCTCCCCAGACAGCAATTCTAAGACTGAATCATCAAGCCAGTATATCTTCCCTTTTCTGTGACGGTAAATTGTAATTTGAACGAAATGTAACTGTTATTTCTCGCTGCTTCGTCAGTTCTTAATAAAATAACGTGACCATGTTGGGTATTATTCTTTCATGTTAAATTAACTTCCGTCATCAATCTTTCTCTGTTTTTTTTTTGAGGGTGGGAGGGAAAACGAAGCATCTCAGTAATTAATGTGATTCACGAATCTATGTTAATGAGCTTTTTAAGAATAATTATATTAGTGAATTAATAGACGAAATTTTGTTAACGGCGAGCAATAACTCACCAGCTCTCTCAACTATCTCTCTCTCTCACACACACATTAACTCTCACTTTTGCACTTCCCCGCCCACACAAACTTTTTCTCCCTCGAACTTACCCACATTCATTAACTCTCTCTCTTTGCCACATTCATTATCTCTCTCTGTTTCTCACTATTTCTCACCCTCACTTACTCAGACACTTTCATTCATTCACCAATTCTCCCATTCTTCCTCTTACTCTCTGTCGCTAATTAACTTTCTCTCACCAATCACCTCTCTCATTCATTAACTTTCTTCTTCGTTACCTCTCTCATTCATTTGTCTCTCTTACTAATTCACTAACTCTCTTTCTCTCATTATCTCTCATTCTTTCTCGCTATTATTGTAGACTCAACTATTTACTGGGTGTTCGTGAACAAATCTTAAACATTAATTATTGTTATTCTTCTTGTTCTGGCAGGATCGTTAACACGCCGGACAAAATGCTTAGCAACATTTCGTCCATCTTTACATTCTGAGTTTAGATTTCAGGCGGAGGTAAAGAATACATCCCCCCCCCCCGGTTTTCGGCGTAACAAAAACCCTAAACCCTAACCCCTAACCGCCGGGTGTGCGTATTCTTTATCTTCGCCCAAGGCCGATAAAATAAGTACCAGTTGATCACTGGAGTCGAGGTAATCGACTTGTTCTCTCCCCTAAAACTGCTGGCCTTGTGCCAGAATTTGAAACCATTATTATTCTTATTGTTTTGATAGAATAGTTAGTATGCCGGGATCTTGTTCAAAACGGGGGCACCAGTATTTTCTTAACGAAACACTTTGAAACTTGGGACACTGGTAGAATGTGTCATATAAAACATCTTTTTCTCTTAGTCTTCTTAACAAAAAAACGTACATCGCAAGTTATTTCATGTTAAAGTTGTCGTATTTCTGTAATTTCAACCAATGACTGACGTCCATTCAGCCGTAAAAATTAAGTGCTGACTACGTAAACATACGATTCGCGGCGGTGATAAAATTATTATTTCCTTGTAAAAAAATGGCTGAAGTATATTGGCAGTAGCTAATAAACCTTTCTATTATAGGCACAAGGCATGGTTTTTGAGGGAAGGAGCAAGTCAATTAGGGTTAGGGTTAGGGAAAACGAACACACGTGTGTTGCCTCTGCAAATTGTCAGAAGTAATGGAGATTAAATACGCTTTACACCGCTTAGGAGTAACTGTAAACAGCTGAATACTTGTCAGTGATTGGTTGAAATTATCGAAATAAGACAATTTTTTACATGAAATTAATTTGAATACAAAATTTTTTTTCTGTTCTATAACACAAAATAGATAAGTATACGAAGTTTGAAAGTCTTTCGGTACCAAAAACACTACATAAAACATTAATGAAAACTGGTGCCCCCGTTTTGAACAAGATCCGTATGCCGGACAAAATGTTCAGCAACGTTTCGTCCGTCTTTACGTACTAGTTCAAATTTCGTCGACGTCGACTTCGTCTTTTATCCTTTCGCGGTCCATGAAATAAGTACCGCTCGAGCATTTGGGGTCGACTATCGCCCTCTTAAAATTCCAGTCCTTGTATAGACAGAAAAGGTTATTGTTTAGTCGGCAGCGAGCTGTCAAAAATCGTTTGTATGTCAGACGAAATGCTTCGCAAATTTACTTCCAGCTTTACGTTCTGAATTCTGTTTGCCATATTCAAATTTTGGCACAAGGCCAGCAATGTTGGGGAGAGATAAGTCAAATCAACCTCAATGCTCAGTTGGTGCTTATTTCATCGAAAAGACGGGAGATAACGTCGATTTCGACGACGTTTGAATTCAGAACGTTAAGCCGGAAAAAACGCAACAATACATTTTGTCCGGCATGTTAACGATTCTTTCAGCTTGTCGCCTTGTTATATATATATATAGGGTGCGAGAGGTCACAGATGTGTGACGTAAGATTTCCGGGCAATTGATATGAGTTAATAAAATAAGAACAGTAATAAACGAGTGAAGAAAAAATATATAGTGCATGTGTTTATTTGGAAAAAAAAAAAAAAAAATGACCGTCCCGAAATACAACAATAGCATAAAAATATCTTGCAATACTAAAGAGTAAATTTATTCATTAAAATCGCCATTGACTTCAACAACGGTCACCAAACGACTTCGGAATTTCCTGCAACTCTTCTGGATGGTCTCCTTGTTTAAGTTGGTGAATGCTGCCATAATCCTTGCCTTCAGTTCATATTTAGTGTTACAAAGAATTTTGTTGGTCTCTCGCTCAACTGCGCCCTACACATAATAATCAAGAGGGTTGCGGTCTGGGGAGTTAGGTGGCCTGATGTTAGGGGTGATGTGGTTGCAGAAATTGTCTGACAGCCATGACTGGGTTCGCATGCTTGCGTGACATGATGCAGAGTCCTGTTGCCAGACATGGAGTCTTCCAGCATCCACCCTCTTGACCCAGGGTAGCACTACTTCCTCCAGGCACTTGATGTAAGCCTCCGCGTTGAGTCTGAAGCTGTGTGGGAAGATGAATGGAGGCATAACGTCGCCATCACTAGTGATCACTCCGAACACCATGATGTTGACTGGATGTTTGATTTTTATCACTCTCAGTACATGTCCTCAGATTGACACCCAAATACTCTGAAATGTTCGTACTGGAGAATCCGGCGCGAATGCCAAGCAGTACAGCATGTCGTTTCCAAATTTCTGGCAGAGTGAGTTGCGTCATGGTGCTGTTTTTCTCACAGACAGTGCCCAACTGACCCTACCATACTGTGTAGTCGACAAAATCAAAAATAAATAATGCGCATGCGCGAAATTAAAAATATAAAATGGCGCCAATTTATCCATCGTACCCTGTATATATTCATTTATTTATTTGAGAAAGTTCAATGCCTGATCAGGCATTGAATTATTTCGATTGATAGCATCAGTTTTCAGAATCACTAGCGCCATTAGAATCCATATATCGGGGCCCATGTTAGTATCTGAAGGTTGAGAATTTTTTCTTCACTCCTGGAAGTATGCATTAATTATTTCAGCCTGGCTGTGTTTGTAGGTAGTTGAAAAGAATACTTTTAACAAAAAAAAAAAAAAAGAAATTAAAATGATAGCATTGTAGTTGCGGCTGGGCCCCCTTTAGTCTCCTGGCAACCAATATTTTTAGACCCTGTCCGCCACTGATCTCTTGTGTATCTTGGAACTGAAATGTGTGGTGGTGTTGGAAAGGTATCAATGAAATAAATATTCGTAATATACGGGGGTCAGTTCAGGCTACAAAATACTACATCATCACCACCATCTCATGCTTCCTAAAAACACACACACACACACAAAAAAAAAAACATAGATGTGGCTGTGTAGTAAGAAGCTTGTTTCCCAACGACATGATTCCGAGTTCAATCCCATTGCGTGGCACCTTAGGCAAGTGCCTTCTACTAAAACTTCGGTCTAACCAAAGCTTTGTGAGTGGATCTGGTAGACGGAAACTGAAAGAGCCTATCCTATATGTAACTTAGCGGTTCGGCAAAAACGGCTAACAGGCAAAATACCAGGCTTAAAAGAAAAATGAATACTTGGGGTTCGATTCGACTACAATTCTTTAAGATGGTGCTCCAGCATGGTCATAATCTAGTAACTGACTCGAGTAAAAGATAAGACACACACACACACACACACACATGATAGAGTGGATGACTAGTTAAGGCCATCACAGCACAGAGGTCTACTTGGACAGAAGTTCAAACCCAGTAAATATCCATAATAGTGTTTTTTTCTTCTTTTTTAACCCCAAAAGAGATGTGCAACCGTGTAAATTGACCCCGAAGTATTTAACTGGTAGTTATTTTATCGAACCCCGAGGGATAAAAGCATAAGAATTGACCGATTGTACACGTTCCACTGCTACAAATTGGCTTTCTGCCGAAGTCAAAAAGAAATGATTAATAATGTTATTGCTCCATCTTTCTGTCACTGAAGCCTCACAGTTATTTT
Organism: Octopus bimaculoides; assembly: GCF_046866305.1. Taxonomy (NCBI): domain Eukaryota; kingdom Metazoa; phylum Mollusca; class Cephalopoda; order Octopoda; family Octopodidae; genus Octopus; species Octopus bimaculoides. Next base: position 165,254,574 of record NC_142930.1, read on the forward strand.
CAGGTTGTTCTATTTTCTACCATTTTTGATTCTTGCTTGGCTTTCTTCGTTTGTTTGTAATTTAGGCTTTTATTATTATTATCATTTTATCATCATCATCATCATCATTATTATTTATTTATTCTACATCTTTCTCGTACTGCCACTTTCCTTTTACCTCTTCCTTTTACTCCACTTTCTCTCTCTCTCTCTCTCTCTCTCTCTCTCTGTTTGTCTGTCTCTTTCTTTGCTCTCTCCACTCCTTTCCACTCTTAGTTTCCTTATCTGGGACTGACTGATTGACTAATGGTCTAATGCTTAATGTTAATCACTCGTAGAGCAGAAGAGAGAGAGAGAGAGCGAGAGAGAGGGAGGGAATTAGTGTGTGTGAGAGAGAGATAGTGAAACTATTTACAACGGAGAGAGAGAGCGAGAGCTTGTTAATAAGTCTGCTCGCTTGCTGGTAGTATCAACAAGCTTGTTTGGGTCCGTATGTCACTCGAAGGTAGGAATTGTTGTTCTTTATATTTAAAAAGAAAAACAAGGATCAGCTTGTCTTTGACTCGGCAACATCATCACCGGTATTTGTTATATCTACACTTCCTGCTAATTGTCATTCCAAATAATCAATTAGATTAATTGTATTGTTAGTCTATCTCTTTTTATGTTCTTTTGGGTGGTGGTGGTCATATATGTTTAGTAGCGTAGTTCTTGAAATGTACCTGTTATTATTTGTTTGTCGTTTTCCTTTTTATTTATGATTTGGTCGACTCTATAAATTCGATTTCTCACCCCGAGAATCAGGGACAACCGCATCTAAAATCTCAAAAATCCTTATAAATGCTAGTCTTGATATTCATAGCATAACAAAAGTGTATCCATAAGACTAGCTTTACTTCTTTATATCCAGAAAATTCTTCAGATCCAAACATTTTACTGACACTACAAAGCTCAAGTCAGACCCATAATGGAATAATGCTGTCATACCTAGGACGGTGCTACTGCTACACTCAACATACCAGGCCACATTTTCCAGGAAAGCCACCCATCTGATTGATATGTTGTCACACAATAACCTTTTTGCCTGTTGATGCGCTGTCTTGTCTCTTCTGTCCCCCCCCCCCTTTTTTCTATCATAACCACAGTATCCTCTTCTCGAAGTTAACCATTTGCATGCCATCCTCACCAGAGTTTATTGGGTTCATTTGTTTCTCTCGTTACTCCATATCGTACCCTCAACGGCACCGCACTCATCACTGTATCACAGCCTTCGTTCCCAGGGACTCGGATCTCTGGAATTCAGCTCCCTAACACTCGCATTTCCCTTTCCTGCATTTAGTTGAAATGAAAACCAACCACACCTATGTTTTATGTCTCGAAGGGTCTGCGGAGGTCGCAGCCACAGCCCCTGTTCTTTTGACTAAACCGTAACAAACCCCAGTTTAATCGGAGTGAAAACAAGTTCACTGTTAACACACACACACACATATATTCTTTTTTTTTTTCAGAAATAAAAAATAACTTTCACTTATAAACTAACGGCTTCCACCGAAATATGAAAAAGTGATGTAGATATATTTGTGTATGTCTGGGTACTTTATTTCTAATGTTTTCTCTAAGAATTATATTTTCTAAATCTTTCCCAAGAGAAAGAAGATAAGAATTAACAAAATTCAACACACGTATTTTATTTCCATAACAAATCTTGATATGAATGTTGCTTCAATGCACATGTTTTGCTTTTTTTTCTCTCTCTCTCTCTCTCTCCAAATAAGTATAATTTTAATGACTAATAAGATACTTGGTACAACTTTCCTCTGATAATATAGCAGCAAAATAAGTTTTCTCCTTCTTGATACAAACAAGTATCTCGTGGTGAATTATTTCTCTTAAAAAGGTGACAAATATTTGTAATTCTTTTCCTTGGGAGTCATCCAGTCATGAGAATGCCTACCATTATCAGATCGTTGCCTGTCTCTAAAATTTTAATTCCTTCTCCATGTGCATATAGTATCTGATTTAAGCAAAAGGCTATCAACCTCATTACATGACTGGTACTTATTTTATCAGCCCCCGAAGAATGAAAGGCGAAGTTGACGTCGGCAGGACTTCAACTCAGAACGTAATGGGTCGGAACAAATACCACATGGCATTTTGTTCGACACTCGAGATTCTGTTAGCTCGCTGCCTTTTCTCTTTGTACATGTTAAATGTAACGTCGGAATAAATGCCCCTGCGGTATTTAATCCGACTCTTTATTTCTTGTGTTCAAATCCCGACGAGGCCAGCTTTGTCTGTTGTTCCTTCGGAGTCTGTCTGTCAAGTACCTGGATCAGTGATATCAATTAAAGCCCCTCCCTTCAAATTTGCTAGCCTTGTGCAAACTTAGTTGGTTTAATTTTTAAAGTTTTACAACTTTTTACAATGTGTGTTTATGTGTGTGTGTGTGTGTGTGTGTACATGTTACACACACACACATTTAGCAAAAATAAATAACTAACTGAGTGGAAATCGAACCAGTGAGTGTGTTAAATAAAGCACTAAAAGAGAATGACTCTCCTCAGACACACAATAAAATATGCTTCAACACACGAATTCACATAAAGAATCTTGCAAACCAAATACAAAAACGATATATATATATATATATATATATAGGTGTAAAAAGGTTGAATGTAGATTCGTCCTTTAATTTGGAGGTTTCCACAAAAGATTTCTAATGTTGATTCTTCATATTTTGCTGGTATATATAATTCGAACTCAAATATTTTCACATTGTCTCTGATGAAGCTATATCCATAATATCCCAGAAACAGCTGTAAGACTATTTCATTATAAATGTCTTGAAAACTCCTCATAGCCTTGGATTTGGTATCTCATTCTGTCCAATATGTGTGTGTGTGTGTGTTTCACTGTTCAATTCGCCCGTGGGCATATTGCCAATTTCCATTTTCACTTTCGTGATACCATCTCCGAAAGAAAGCCGACTCTTCCTTCTAATATTTTCTAAAATTTACTCCTTTTTATAATGTTTTTTTTTTTCAAATATTTTGGGCATCAGAGAGTCAGAATCATCTCTCCTCCCGACTATTAATTTTTATAAAGTAATTTCCAATTAATATGAATTTTTTTTCATTCAGAAATTAATTAGACTTAATGGCATTTACAATTGCCGTGCGTATATAAATATATAATGTTTACATTTGCAATTTATAAATATATAATGTGTGAATTTGTTGTCTATAAATATAGTGTTCGTATTGAACGTGTGTATATATATATATATATATATATATATATATATATATATCATGTTTTTGTTAGTAATGTAGAAATATATTGTTTGTGTTTGTAGCTTACGCGTCGTAATTAGGTTTTTGTCATTAAGAAATGAAAAACTGAAACAGGATTTTGAGAAAGTGAAACAACTAAAGCATTCAACTGTAACCTGAACAGACACATTTGAAACAATACGAATATATATTTACATACACATCAAATGCAGCCAAATTATGTTTACATACAGGGTGGCCCCAAAGCAGGTTTGCAGTTATCTGTAGGCGCTTGAAATTTCTTTTAAAATATTTTATTACATTAAAATTTCTGTGTAGCCCAAAAGTAGGTTTACAGATATCATGTAGGCACTTTAAACTTCTTTTTAAACATTCTGTTACTTTTAAATTTCTATCTTACAAACTGAAAAGGGAGCTTGACAAAATGAACTAAATTAGTATAGAATAATGGTTTCATATTTTTTTATAATTAAGATCTGAACTGTTAATATATGAATGCAAAAGAGATTGTTGAATAACTGTGCACCTACTTTTGGGCCACCCTGTATACATTAAAGAAGTACTGTTCTCTAGGCGCGTGGCTTAGCGTTTAGGGTATCCAGCTCATGGTCGTAAAGTCGGGAGTTCGATTCCTGTTGTGTCCTTGAGCAAGACACTTTATTTCACGTTGTTCCAGTCCACTCAGCTGGTAAAAATGAGGGTAAATTTTCAGATTAACACCCGCACGATTTTCACTAGGGTTTTAGGGTTAGGGTCTTAGGGTGTGGGTGTTAATCTGAAGATTTACCAAAATGAGTTGTACCTGTAATTCAGAGGGCTAGCCATGTCACATTCTGTGTCATACTGAATCTTCTTGACAACGACGCATATCTGTGGAGCGCTCAGCCACTTGTACGTTAATTTCACGAGCAGGCTGCTCTGCTGATTGGATCAACTGGAACCCTCGTCGTGGTAACCGACGGAGTGCCAGTTACTGTTTCCTAATTGTGGATAGAACCTGTGAAAGAAGGAGACCCAGGAAGATGTGGGACAAAGTAATGAAAACCGACCTCAGGTTGTTAAGCTTCACAGAGGAGATCACAGAAGGACCGAGATGCTTGCAATTCACTGTGTTTGAGAAGATCCATCCAGTTCAGCAAAAAAAAAAAAAAAAACCCAAACAAACAAGGCCCTAAAAAAATATATCTTTACTTGTCAAGCCTTCCCTATGACCCACCCTGTTGATACCCTTCCCTTCTTCACCCCTAGAATTCTATAAATGCAAATCTCCGCTTATTTCATCTTCCTTTTGTTTTGTTACCAATTATTTCTCTCCTGGAACCACTTGTCACCCATCCTGCATTCTCAATATTGTCCCTTAACCACTTTAGTTCTCCACTGAATGCCCCCTTTTTCCCTACACATCCTTTCATGTCTGTCATCAGTGCCCCACCCCACCTTTGTCACTATATCCACCCTTATTGACATTTGACCTCTCTCTGTCACTTGCATCTTCTCCCCACCTACAGCCCTGCAGTTCACATCATCTTAACTTTTATCCTCTATCTTTCACTTGTTTCAGTGGGATTTATGGAGGGTCAAAGTTGGGAACAAAAACAGGACAGTGGAGACATACAAGGAAACCAAACGAAAACAAACATGGAGAGTGGTTAGACCAGAACGAAGGGAAAATAGCAAACACTGGAGAAATATATTTTTTTTGACAAGAGAAAAGATAGAAGAGAGAGGTACAGGATACGTCCAACATACATATGTGTGTGTGTATGTATGCGGCTGTGTCAAAAAGTTCCAGGACTGGTTATGTTTAATGAAAAAATAACTTATTTACCAAAGTTTTAACATCACCTCCTTTGTAAGAGGTCACCTTGTGTAGCAATACACTCATCCCAGCATTCCTGCCACTTTTGGAATCCAACCTGTTTTCTGTGAGTTGAAGACCTTCTGCAATTTGCTGTGGATCTCAACAACGGTGACCTTTGAGCTGCGTTTTCATCTTTGAGTAGGGATGGAAACCTGCAGGTGCTAAATCTTGTGATTAGGGTGGATGTAGATGCAACACCATGTTGTTTTTGGTAAGAAACTAACAAGTGAGACAATCTCGGTGACAGAGTGCATTGTCATTGTGAAGAATCCAGTTCTTTGAGCTCCACACATCTGGTTGCTTTCATCGAATGACCTCCCTCAAACACTTCAAAATGTTGCAGTAGAACTCTCAACTGACAATATGGCCTTGGGGGACAAATTCTTGATACACAATACCATATGCCTGGGGGTGACATTTGTGCCAGGTCTTCCAGATTGCTCATCATCTTCCAGGGATGCTCTTCTGCTCTTGAGTCACCCATGCCACTCAAAACATTGCATGCGACCCATTGCCTCGTCGCCATAAGCTTACTGAAGCATACTCAATGTTTCTGTAGCAGACTTCTCAAAATCTTACGTTGGCTCTTTGTTCTTGTCCATGAAGAAATCACAGATTACAGCATACACACATGATCACAAAAACACAAATTTCGCAACATGCAAAGTAAACAGAACAAATCCACTTGGCACACTGCCTCATCAAGGTCACTGCTAGCTCTTACTGCTCACACAACTGTGTGCTGCCATCTGTTGGCATGCTACAGAACTAGTCTGGGAACATTTTGATACTACCTTGTACATAGATATATGTGTGTTTGTGTACTGACATCGCTTCTTTACTCATGTGAGATATGAGCCCTTTACAAACGCCATGTAAGGGTCCTTGAACGGTCAGACACATTTTGAGTGTTGGCTGGACCTTAAAAACTCCAAACACACAGGTCCTGAGGACAGCTGATATCTTGAGTATTGAGGCGATGGTGCACAAGCAGTGGTTACATTGGACACCTTATTAGAATGAAGGATAGCAGGATCCTTAAGCAGATGCTATGTAGGGAACTTATTAGTAGAAAGAGACTCCGGCAAAAACCAAGGCTGCAATTTAAGGACTGTGTCAAGTCCTCATTAAAGGCCTGTGATATGCAGAAGACTGACTGGGAGAGCAATGCCAGTCATCGCTACAGATGGAGGAAGCAGGTTAAGGAGGGGATCGACACTTTTGAGAGAGCACATATTCAGCATGAAGAACTTAAACGTGCTGCTTGAAAGGACACTGCTGTTGTAGTGAATGGAGAAAGCTTGGTTTGCAATGTTTGCAGTCATGTATGTTTGTCAAGAGCAGGGCTCATTAGCCACCAACGGAGTCACAAATGCAAAGTTAGTCTTGGAGCGCACAATGTTTCTGAAGGTCAGCAATGGTCTTCCTCGGTCACGAGTGGACAGCCATCATCAGTGTGTGCACGTCTGTACATGTGTATGTTTGTAGTCTAACAACCCTGTCTACAGAGTGGATAACAAACTCTAAAACATCAATTTGAAAATGGCTTTTAAGTGAGAAACTCACAACAGTCACGATTTGTAAACAACTAATGATGTGTAAACATCTAATTAGTCAGTGGAAAAATTATCTGAAATGTCATTTCCGTTCATTTTTTTATTTTTTCAAATATATATATATGTGTGTATGTATATATATATATGTGTGTGTGTGTGTGTGTGTGTGTGTGTGTGTGTGTGTGTGCACATACACACACATGTGCAGGAGTGGCTGTGTGGTAAGTAGCTTGCTTACCAACCACATGGTTCCAGGTTCAGTCCCACTGTGTGGCACCTTGGGCGAGTGTCTTCTATTATCGCCTCAGGCCAACTGAAGCCTTGTGAGTGTATTTGGCAGATGAAAACTGAAAGAAGCCTGTCGTATATATGTATATATATATATATATATATATATATATATATATGTGTGTGTGTGTGTCTGTCTGTTTGGGCCCCCACCCCATGTTTTGACAACCGATGCTGGTGTGGTTACATCCCCATAACTTAGTGGTTCGGCAAAAGAGACTGATGGAATAAGTACTAGGCTTACAAAGAATAAGTCCCAAGGTTGATTTGTTCGACTAAAGGCGTTGCTCCAGCATGACCGCAATCAAATGACTGAAACAAATAAAAGAATATGTGTGTGAATATATATATATATATATATATATATATATATATATATATATATGCAGTAGTACCTTGGTTTTCGAACAACTCTCATCAAGAATAAATCGTGCTTTATCTCCTGTCTTTCACATATACATTTAATACAGTAGAACCTCGGTTTACGAACACCTCTGATCATGAACAAATCATGCTTTATATATGAATACATACATATATATATATATATATATATATATTTATATATACATATTTATATATATATATATATATATATATATATATATATATATATATATATATATATATATAAAGCACAATTTATTTGTGATCAGAGTTGTTCGAAAACCATAGTACTACTGTATATGTGTGTCTATATATATGCATATGTGTCTATATGTAAAGAGATCTAAGGAAGAATGTTACGATCGAGAAGGTGAATGACAATGACCTTTTTGAGTGCACAGTTTGTGACAGACGATGCCTTTTTTTTGCTGGGCTCAAATCTCATTTGTGAACCCATGGAAAGCGAACCTCCACCAACTTTTCTGCTTATATGTCTGTGCACATCTTTGAATGCAAATCTAACGAAGGCCTCAAAAGACATTCCAAGATCCACAAAGCTTATCTGCAGCTCTTGCTGGTCCAAATCGGATGTCCAATCTATGTGGGTGTCTTTTCAGAACATTGTCTGGTTTAAAAAGCCACATCAGATGCCATGATGATGCTAAGGTGTAGGTACAAGAGGTGGTCAAACTTTGCATATGGAGTAGACAACAACCATGTGTGTATATATATATATGTGTATGTGCATATATATTTGTGTGTATGTGTATGGATATATGTGTGTGTGTGTATATGTATATATATATATATATATATATATATATATATATATAAGAGAGAGAAAGAGAGATACATTTTATCTATATCTTAAGCACACTTCTTATCCACATGATAGCACTTGCCCCTGTGGCCACACTTAGGCCCATAGCCATACTTGCACTATATATTTACAGACATGGAAACATCAATTAATTACTATGCAACACCAACTCTTTAGCCAGATAAAATAATTTCAGATTTAGTTTGCAAATCTCTCTGAGTTGCTCTTAATTCTTCATTCCTCATTCTTCTCAATTTATTTTTCAAATTTAACTTCGTAATATTCCAGCTATTTACTCAGTTTTCACTCCATTTAATTTCCAGGAATTTGTTGCTGTAATCTACAATTGGCCCTTATCCAATTGTTCCTTGTTTCTTTACCTCTACATCTTGGCAAATCTTTAGTTACAGCCCATTTCAATTTTGCATTCTACACCTCTTGACAATCTTTTACCTGAAGTTTTCTCTCACTGTATATACGTATGTGTGTGTGCATATGTGTACGTATATATATATAAACACACACACATGTGTATGTATACATATGTATAAATGCATAAAAAATAATCATGCATGCATGTAGCATGTATATATGTATATATACATATATACATATATATAAACATAAATAGTATATATGTGCACATACACACATTACATCCATTATGTACATCACATACATACATTACATGTATACCCAGTTCATGTATACCCAGTTCATGTATACCCAGTTCATGTATACCCAGTTACATGTATACCCAGTTACATGTATACCCAGTTCAGTTTCTATATTTACCAATTTTGTTTGGAATATTTTAGTACGTAGACTACCTACTTCTGCTCCCATAACCCCACCCAACCACCCCATAGTAAACATGAAAAAGGAAAACAAAAAAACCCCAGCTCCTATAAATATCTTCGCAGCAACAGTTGAAAGTCTTCACCTGGTATCATACCTGTGAAACTTTTCCATGTTTCTAAGATGGAAAATAAAGTCAATTATTCTGATGGGCCATACCAGTCAGGTGTTTAAATTCTTATCTTGCTTCCTCCTCTTTAACACCAGACAATCTTAGCAGTTGTATGTACGTATGTGTGTGCATGTGTGTGTATATATATATATATATATATATATACTTTATTTAAAAGCAGCAGAAATATAACAAAATAAATAAAGCATATTACTCTACCTCTGGTATTTGAGTACTCTTTTTTCCACCTTGTTTCACATTTATGTGCTTACTCTGGTATATGTGTGTGTGTGTGTAGTATAGGACAATCATTAAGTCCTATACTATGCATATATAAATTCCTCTATTTACCTAACATCAAGGTCTCATTCTTTTGTTGTCAGCGAAAGCGAAATCATGATGGCACCAGTGCCAATGGATCACTGGGAGCGCCGTCTGAGTGTGATCGTTGCCAGAGCACCAGCTGTCTGGCTTTCGTGCTGGTGGCACGTGGGTGGCACCACTTGGGCGTGACCGTTGCCAGTGTTGCCTTCCTGGCACTTGTGCCGGTGGCACTTGAAAAGACATTTGAGCAAGTTCGTTGCCAGTACCGCTGGCACATATATATATACATATATATATATATATATATATATATATATATATATATATATATATATATATATATACACACACACATGTATATATACATACATATATATATTTATTTATATATATATATATATACATACACATATATGTATACATGCATATATATATAAACATATATGTATATATTTATATATATATGAATATATATGTATATATATATATATATATATATATATATATATATATATATATATATATATATGTATATAGTGTATGTATATATGTGTATGTATATATACACATATACATACATATATGTATACACACACATTTCTAACAATGATTACTTAAACTGTAAAATCTTTCTGGTATGCATGTGTTGTTCACTTCCTGATTTGAAGTTAGATTTTGTTCTACTTGCCACACACACACACTCATGCATGCACGCATGCACACACACATATCAACCCCCACACACCATACAAACGTACTTATAAAATCTCATATGCACATATAAGTATGTGCTTGTACATTTACATCTGTCAGCTTGTCTGTGTACTTTACCCATGAATATAAACACACACTCACATAACCCCATCATCATCATCATCCTAATGTCCAATTTTTCTATGCTTGTGTTAGTCAGATGCAGTTTGTGACATTAAGTTTTTTTATGGCCAGATGCATGCCCTTCTTGTTGCCAACTCTCACTTGTTCCCCAGTCAGACACTGTCAAACACTGGACATTAAACATGATGATGATGATGATGATATATATATATAATATATATACATACATACATGTGTGTATACAATATATATACATGTTTTATATATATATATATATATATATATATATATATATATATATATATGTATATATACACACACACACACACACACACACACACACACACACACACACACACACACACGTGACAGGCTTCTCCAGTTTCAGTCTTTCAATTTTACTCACAGAATATTGGTCAATCTGTGACTGTTGTATAGAATATCAGCCAATAATGTTTGTGGAGGCAGGACTGAATCCTCAACAACATTGTTCTGAAGTGATCTTCTTAACCACACACCTTTTAATCTCTTTTCAGCTCCACCCTGGACACTCTCACCTCATCTTATAATTATTCTGCCTGTCATTACGTTACTTAGCCTGTCGGTAACACTTTCACGTGATTAGAGAAAAAGAGGGAGAGAGAAAAGACAGAGAGGAACGTCCATGACATGTGGTAGGGGGAATGTAATATTTGTTACGTGATTAAAAAAGTTAGTTGAAGGTAGTGATAGAAAGGAGAGTTAGGAATATAATATTGTGATATGTGCTTATTTTTTGCCATTTATTATGATTGATTCCTTCCCACTCCGTGTTCCTTTTTTGCAGTGTCTTTGAATCTCAGTCTGGGTCTTCCATGGTTTCTTTTCCTTTTGCTTAGTCGGGAGTAAACGAGTTGTGTGGTCAGTCTGTTGTTGTCCATGCTGTGTACGTGACCCAACCAATGTAAATTCTATCAATGAGGATTTCCTCGATAGATTGAATGCTAGACTCACATAGTAAGAGAGGAAGAACCATAGAGACAGTAGATGAGGAGGAATGAGAATGTGTGTGTGTGTGAGTGTGTATGTGGGGGGCGGGGTCAAAATAAATTGGTCAGTTTGCATAAAAGGAAAAGAAAACAATATTCCAGCCAAAAATAAAAATCAAGAAATATGAACTAGATCAGTGGTTCCCAAATATTTTCGGGCTGCTGTCCCCTTGACACCCAGGCCATATTCCTAGCACCCTCATCCCAAGTAACCGTCACAAACATGGACCTCTTTCTGAAGCAAATTCAAAGCAACAGTATTTCACAAATAATACTTAACCTAATGAACCCATTATTTTGTTTTTACATTAATCATTATCCCATTATTGCCCCACATTTTTACATGAATTGCTCCCCCATTATCACCCCATTTTTCTTCAATGCCCCTTTGAAACTTTCTTCTGCCCCCGGGGGGAGGGCAATACTGCCCACTTTGGGAACCACTGAACTAGATCACATCTGGGAGATAGCAATTTACTCAAAGTAGCTACCCTCCAGCTTCCATCACAGCCTCAAGATGGCTCTGGAACCTGGCATGTGTGTTTCTCAGTGTCCCTAGGAAAATCTTCAAACACGGTCTTGATCTTGGCCACCAGCTCAGCTTAAGGGTTGTAAACAGAGCAGTTGGTGTCTTTCTCAACTGCACCCTACACATAGTAATTGATGGGATTTCAACTGGGGGAATTAGGAAGCCAGAAATTAGGAAGCCAGAAATTAGGAAGCCAGAAATTAGGAAGCTAGTGAAGTCCTAGAATTTCTCAGACAACCATATATGAATATTTCCTCAGGTATGGCAAGGAGGTGAATCATGCTGTCACACATATGGCCTTCCAGCAGTGACCCTCTCAAACCAGAAATTGACCACAGATTCTGCAGCTTCACATAGTTGTCTGCATTGAGCCTAAGGCCTTGTCCTGCAGTTGTTGAATGAATTGCAGTGTGCAGATACAGTCAAGCTAGTGTTTCCAATCTTCCTTGAAAACATGTCTGGCCATGGGAAAATATTACCTGTCTTGGAAACAGGTGAGATTTGGCAACAGGAAAGGCATTGACCTGTAGGAAATCTGCTGCAGTGATTTTCCATCTGACTCATGTGAGCATGGAAAAATAGACATCCATCTGCTGGTGATGACAATGATGACGTCATTGTCTTGGCAAAATCTCATTTAATACTTAAGTCAATTTTGATCCTTATTTGAAATTTGCATTATTCCTAAAAGGATTAAATATTGATCTTTCAATCAAAGTTTCCAGCATTACCTACCTCTGTCTCTTTACTTCTCTAGCTTTACGAGTCTCAAAATTCAATTTCTTTTCTATATATAATGTTACAAAAAGCCTAATTGTTGTTTTGCCAAACTTTTGCTCTGTCTCTCTGTCAATGCAACCATCACACTGCGGCATTTGCTGTATTGATTTCTCTTTCCATCACTGGAAGCAAATACTCTTTATTCTCTCTTACCATTTCAAAATAACACTTATATATATATATATGTTTATATATATATATATATATATATATATATATGTTTATATATATATATATATATATATATATGTTTATATATATATATATATATATGTTTATATATATATATATATATGTTTATATATATATATATGTTTATATATATATATATATATATATATATATAGATATATATATATATATATATATATATATATATATATATATATATTTATATATATATATATGTATATATATATATATATGTATATATATATATATGTATATATATTTATATATATGTATATATATTTATATATATGTATATATATTTATATATATGTATATATATTTATATATATGTATATATATTTATATATATATATATATATATATATATATATATATTTATATATATATATATGTATATATATATATATATATTTATATATATTTATATATATATATATGTATATATATATATATATTTATATATATGTATATATATTTATATATATATATATATATATATTTATATATATATATATATGTATATATATTTATATATATATATATGTATATATATTTATATATATATATATATATATATGTATATATATTTATATATATATATATGTATATATATTTATATATATATATATATATATATATATATATATATATATATATTTATATATATATTTATATATATATATATCATCATCATCATCATCATCGTTTAACGTCCGCTTTCCATGCTAGCATGGGTTGGACGATTTGACTGAGGACTGGTGAAACCAGATGGCAACACCAGGCTCCAATCTAATTTGGCAGAGTTTCTACAGCTCGATGCCCTTCCTAACGCCAACCACTCAGAGAGTGTAGTGGGTGCTTTTACGTGTCACCCGCACGAAGGCCAGTCAGGCGGTACTGGCAACGGCCACGCTCGAAATGGTGTCTTTTATGTGCTACCCGCACAAGAGCCAGTCCAGGGGCACTGGCAACGATCTCGCTCGAAAATCCTACGAAGGCCAGTCAGGCGGTACTGGCAACGGCCATGCTCAAGATGGTGCATCTTATGTGCCACCCGCACAAGAGCCAGTCCAGGGGCACTGGCAACGATCTCACTTGGCTTGCCGGGTCTTCTCACGCACAGCACATTTCCAAAGGTCTCGGTCAGTAGTCATCGCCTCGGTGAGGCCCAATGTACGAAGGTCTTGCCTCACCACCTCAGCCCAGGTCTTCCTGGGCCTACCTCTTCCACGGGTTCCCTCAACTGTTAGGGTGTGGCACTTTTTCACGCAGCTATCCTCATCCATTCTCACCACATGTCCATACCAGCGCAATCGTCTCTCTTGCACACCACAACTGATGCTTCTAATGTTCAGCTTTTCTCTTAAGATACTTACACTCTGACGGGTATTCACATTGACATTACACATCCAACGGAGTATACTGGCTTCATTCCTTGCGAGCTTACGCATGTCCTCAGCAGTTACAGCCCATGTTTCACTGCCATGTAGCATGGCTGTTCGTATACATGCATCATACAGTCTGCCTTTTACTCTGAGTGAGAGTCCCTTTGTTGCCAGCCGAGGTAAGAGCTCTCTAAACTTTGCCCAGGCTATTCTTATTCTAGCAGCTACACTTTCAGCGCACCCATCCCCACTATTAACTTGGTCACCCAGATAGCGGAAGCTATCGACTACCTCTAGTTTTTCACCCTGGAATGAGATAGAAGTTGTTTCCTGTTTGTTTACAGTGTTTATTGCACCTGAACATCTGCCACATACAAAAACTAATTTCCTAGTTAACCTGCCTTTGATATTGCTGCACCTCTTATGTGTCCATAGCTTGCACTGGGTACATCTTATAGAGTTACTACCTATTCCTTTTCTACATACTGAGCAGGGCCATCTACCTGAAGGGGTTTGTGTTTTATCTACCTTCCTACTTATTAGGATTTTGGTTTTAGCTAGGTTGACTATAAGGCCCTTCAATTCTAGCCCTTGCTTCCACACCTGAAACCTGAAATATATATATATATATATATATATATATATATATATATATATATATATATATATATATATATTTATCATCATCATCATCATCATCGTTTAACGTCCGCTTTCCATGCTAGCATGGGTTGGACGATTTGACTGAGGACTGGTGAAACCGGATGGCAACACCAGGCTCCAATCTAATTTGGCAGAGTTTCTACAGCTGGATGCCCTTCCTAACGCCAACCACTCAGAGAGTGTAGTGGGTGATTTTACGTGTCACCCACACGAAGGCCAGTCAGGTGGTACTGGCAACGGCCATGCTCGAAATGGTGTCTTTTATGTGCCACCCGCACAAGAGCCAGTCCAGGGGCACTGGCAACGATCTTACTTGGCTTGCCGGGTCTTCTCACGCACACATATATATATATATATATATATATATATATATATATATATATATATATATATATATGCAGATACACACACACATAATCATTAGTTTAAAAAAAAAAAAAAAAAAGCAATGATTTACAATATTGAGCTATTTAATTACCAGGCCTATAATTAGCACTGTGCATTACCTGAAATGAATTCCTCTATGTTATTCTGCATGTCATCACTGATTTCTTTTTTATTATTATCACCATTGCTAATAAGAAAGAAAAATCATCATCATCATCATTATCATCTTCATCATCATCATCATTTCACATCCATGTTCAGTGCTTGCATCATCAGCTTGACTGGATCCAATGGGTCTGGAAACTGCCTTCTGCTCCAGTGTCTTCTTCTTTGGTGTGATTTCCACAACAGGATACCCTTTCTAATGCTAGCCATTTCACAGCATGTACTGGGTGCCTTTTTTTTAATGGCACTGGTGCTAGTGAGGTTACCATGTAGCATTTGACTGAGTTGAGCTACATTAGAGAGAGAGAGAGGGTATGTGATGAGGAGTTAAAGTGTGAGATAAGTGAGAGCAGGAAACGGATAACCTTAGTGGTGATGAGATGTCTGGGTGGATCCTATCCCCAAGTTACAAAGTGAGTAGGAGTGAGAGGCAAAGGAACCATGAGGATGGGTGGGTTGGGGTTGGGAGAGTGTTTTAAAAAAAGTGAGAGACAGAGAATGGGTGAGAGGGTGAATATAATGAACCAGTGGTGAGTGATGATAAGTAAGGGGGAATATAGGGAAGAGTAGGTGTCACCCCCCCACCCCCCCACCCCCCGTAAGGATTGAGAAAGGTTGAGGGCTGATATTTTTAATTATTGTATTTCAGTATTTTTAGCACTCCACCTTCTCCCTCACCGAAAGCTATATTCAGCCTCATTTGAATTTCACTTCTCGATATTGTATATTTTGTTAAAGAATTTGATGGTGTCCTTTATCTGTTTTTCTTTTGCTTGTTTCACTCATTACACTGTGACCATGCTGGGGCACTTCCTTGAAGAATTTTAGTTGAACAAATCAATCCCAATACTTATTCTTCTTCTTTAGTCTTGGCGGTATTTCGTCTGCCGTTACGTCCTGAGTTCAAATTCCGCCGAGGTCGACTTTGCCTTTCATCCTTTCGGGGTTGAGAAATTAAGTACCAGTTACGCACTGGGGTCGATGTAATCGACTTAATCCCTTTGTCTGTCCTTGTCTGTCCCACTCTATGTTTAGCCCCTTGAGGTGGGGGTAAAGACATTCACACACATGCATACAATGGGTGTCTTTCAGTTTCTCTCTATGAAACCCACTCATGAGGTTTTTGTTGGCCCAAGGCTATAGTGGAAGACCCTTACCAAAGGTGCTGTGCAAAGAGACTAACCTAGAACCTTGTAGTTGAAAAGGAAACTTCTTAGCAGACAGCCATACCTGCCTGTTCAGATTATTTTTATCTTATTAGGTTCTGAATCTTAATTTTATTTGATCTGAGAATTTAGTTTAGGTAGCCAGAAATTTGAAATGGTTAACAGATATAGTTTAACAACAACAGGCTAATGGCTGGAAAATATGAAAAAGCATTTATACACAAAGGCTTTCACAAACTACACAGTCACACATGAAGTGTTCATACAAACCATTGAATCATGTATATGTGTGTGTGTGTTACATGTATGGCAGCAAATTATTTCCTTAATTTTAAAGTTCTTGATAGAGTCTATTGGATAGACTGTGCATGCTAAGAAACACCTGTTCATGTTGCAAATGAGACAGCAGATGGTCAGCAAACACAGGTTTTGTGAACATACACATGTCTTCTCTGTAGAGACATGAGTTGAAATATGTGACCATGTTGCATGGAGACATTATAAGTGAATATATTCTCTTATATTGAATTCCTTTTATATTGCAAGATTACTGTGATTACATGATCAGAATCTTTCTCTCCCGCATGTGATATATGTGTGTGTTTATATAAAAATGTATATATTGATGATGAAGAATGTATATTATATACACACAGACCCAGATATCTCAGATGTAAATAGATACAATCATTTTTGAAAGATTTATTTCTGGAAACAAAATAATGTCATTTGATGCATTTAAATACTTAATCTAGTAATTAGTAGACATGCCTTGGGCAATTTTTAATCATTTAACCCATTTGGGTATTGTACTGGTTAGTTGTATCTGCTCAGATAAAATGGCATAATGAGCAGTGTCTATTTTCTTTTGAAGTGTGTGTGTATTATGTATATATGTGATGTTATATTTGTTTTGTTAAATAAACTTATTTAGTACCACCTGATTGGCATGTCTGCCAGTGGAACGTTAAAAGCACTATCCAAGCGTGATCGTTGCCAGGGCCGCTGGCTAGCTCTCGTGCCGGTGGCATGTAAAAAGCACCATTTGAGCGTGATTGTTATCAGTGTCGCCTTACTCGCATGTGAAAAAACAACATTCAAGCGTGGTTGTAGCCAGTGCCGCCGGACTGGCTCCAGTGTAGGTGGCACGTAAAAAACACCTTTGAATGTGGTCGTTGCCAGTGCCACCTGACTGGACCTCGTGCTGGTAGCACGTAAAAGCACCCACTACACTCTCTGAGTGGTTGGTGTTAGGAAGGGCATCCAGCTGTAGAAACTTTGTCAAATCAGATTGGAGTCTGGTTCAGCCTTCTGGCTTGCCAGTCCTCAGTCAAACCGTCCAACCCATGCCAGCATAGAAAGCGGATGTTAAACGACGATGACATCGATGATGATGAATACCAAAGTAAAAGCAGAAGCCATTTTTAAATCACAGAGATCTTCAGCAACTTTGCACAAGAATTAAACCAAGTTTTATCCTTCGTTAAACAAACCCCTGCAATCACATACCTCTGTTGTCTTTGCTGCCAGACTTAAGAACTATAGAACCATGTATTACGACTGTTAAGTTATACTACAAAGAATTCTGTTTACATTTTCTATAAATAGCTTTGAGATTCTTCTTTGGCAGTTTGGAAGACACATGACACAGTAAGTAATCCCCAATTGTTCTTTAGTGGAAACTAAATCTAGTTGGTTCAATTATTCATTCCTAGCTGCTAAAAACCATTGTCATTTAACTGGTGTCTACTTTCACATTGAGGTTAAATATTTGTTTACGACATACATGAATATGGTGTTGTATATGTTACATATATATATTTATAACCCATGCCTTGGTTGCTTTAGTTATATACACACACACACACACACACACACACACACATATAAATTTATGTATTTTAATTAATGACTGACAAGGGAACAGGAATCATGTAGTCAACTTCATTAGCTTACAGCTGTTTCTGTTGTAAGAAGCAGTGCACTCAGAGCTAAGTGCTTGTGCAACATCTTATAGCTTCCTTGGGGACCATTAAAATGAAGTGAATGTTTATTTCAGAAAGTACACTTGTATATGTATATTGAGTTCTAAAAACTAGTTATTAGTATTGGTACATCCAAGGGAAATCATATGTGTGTGTGTGTGTGTGTGTGTGTGTATTAAACAAAAGTTAGATAACAGTATGGTTAAGTAATATTGTTTGTCAGAGCTAGCATGCAGCCCGTATGATGAAAGTATGGCAACTGCTCCATACCTGTCAGCTATGATCAACACACAGTATTACTTAACTGTGCTGTTATCTTGCATCTGGTATGTTATCTAGCATATTGGTAAGATTGACCAAAATGGATCTATAATACTGTACACTTTGATTAATATCGCCACTCTATTGACAAATATATAAATGCATATTTTTTCTTACTTATGGACTCTTAGATGATACGTATTAACATTTAATTTTTTAATCAGTTTTATGTGTTTTTCTATGTTATGGGTTAGACAAATATACTGTTGTGGTAATGGTTTGTAGCTGGATGCTCTTCCTGTTGCTAATTCTTAACAGTTTTTCAAATAAAGGATCCCTTATTCCATGCCAGTGGAGAATGTAAACAAATGCACTCTCTCACGTACATACATATAGTAATACTTACATGTGAATAGCTTCATTTTGAAAGATGATAGCTGTCTCAATCAGTCTACTTAATCTCTATAATCTCCATTGTATTTGTGTCCTCTGGGGTGACTTTTCAGACCAGTGGTTGATCTACATGGCTTTAAATACATGTAGCAGATAAGATTCAAAACTTCTTTATATAGCTTACATCATCATCATCCTGGGTTTTGTCCCCATTAACGGGGGTGGCTGGATCTACCTCAATGCCATAGCAACCAAGGTAGGCAGGTGCAGCCTACCCCAAACTTTGGGCTGGCTGATGCCCATTCTACCCTGCAACCATGAGGCTTTTTTGGAGCTGGATTTTCTACGGGAGCATGCCCTTGCTTACCTGCAACCTCAGTTTCTAGAAATGAGTGGTCCTGAGACCAAGGCCTCTACCATGATTTTTAACAAAAGTGGTGTAAAACTGGTTCAGGAAGGCAGAGATGCTACTCCCTGAGACCCCCTTTGGGAGCCCCTCTACCTTACATGTGGTATGATAATCTTATGGCCTTTGATGTACCTTTTCAAACCAGATTTACTTTGATTGTTTTTTTCTGCAATCTACACAGAAGTTGTTTACTTTTTAAAAAAGAAATCAAGATGCATAAAAAAATGCATCTCCATTTCATAAATTACCGTATAATTTCATGTAGCTTGTGTAGCCAGTTTTTGATAGGAGATGGTCACCAATCCTGCATTTCCAACTATTAATCACATCTGGTGCGTCCATAACACTTCCCGTTCTCAAAATACAGTGATACCTCACTGCATGAGTTTAATTCGTTCTATGACCGAGCTTGTCTTATGGTTTACTCATTTTACAAATCAATTTTCCCCATTGAAATTAACTAAAATATAATTAATCTGTTCCAACCCACGAAAACCACTCAAAAATAATTATTTATGGGTTTTAAAACAGGAAAGTTGTAGTTACAAAGAAGACGACAAATATAAAAAAGAGAATGCAAAAGAAATATGTAAACTCGTTTTATTAACGATTTGTCTGCTCGTACTGCGGATTTCTGCTCGTACTGCGGATTTCTGCTCGTACTTCAAGACAAAATTTCACACGAGTCACGGATTGTACAGCAAATTACTCCTACAATGGGGCACTCGTACTGTGAGGTTCTATTGTACATGCTGCCTTTTGACTTGTTCAATGCTAACAATACTTTCCTTTACCAGAACACTCCATTCATTTCTACAAGTTACTTTCTCTTCAAAGAATTAAATAGCTATTTTCACACACACACACACACATATATACATTTTTGTGTGTCTGTGTGTATGTATATATATATATATATATATATATATATATGTGTGTATATATGCTTTACAATTTATCTTACATCCACCTGCTTACCAAATGCACTTCAGTCTGTGCTTCTGACCTCTTGCTATTTGTCTTCATGTGATGACAGAATCTGAGTTTTAACATCCAAAGATAAACACTAGAATTCTTTCATTCTGGGAAACTATTTTTCTAGACTGGATTAACTTGTGTACTGAAACAATGAACGGACCCACGACCACCAGTACAACTATAAACGTGAGAATGTTCCCAAGGACTAAAAGTACAGAATATTTTTTGTAACTATCATTAAGTTGGTATTAAAACCAGGCAGTTCCATATAATTGGAATCCCTTTAAACCTTACTGGTACTTCATTGGAAGCA
Organism: Octopus bimaculoides; assembly: GCF_046866305.1. NCBI lineage: Eukaryota > Metazoa > Mollusca > Cephalopoda > Octopoda > Octopodidae > Octopus > Octopus bimaculoides. The sequence goes on from NC_142930.1 coordinate 165,275,523, forward strand.
GTCTTGGATTAGTAAAAGATATATATATAATATTGGTTTCAAATTTTTGCACAAAGCCTGCAATTTCAGGGGAGGAGATAAGCTGATTACATCAACTCCAGGTATTCAACCGGTACTTATTTTATCAACCCCTTGGCAGAATTTGGACTCAGAACATAAAGATGGACAAAATGGCAGGAAGCATCTTACCCAATCTTCTAACAACTCAGCTAGCTTGCCACCTTAAATATCTCAATAATCTCACTAATATTGTGATGTAAATATTGTCCTAGTTTCCATGTAGAAATACTTCATTCCATAAGTGACATCCACTTCTCTTCCCAGCTGTGTTACATAGAGGTGAGTCATTTCCATGGACATTGCTCTGATGAAGTTTCTCATCAAGTACCTTTTATTCTGACCTTTAAATATGTCCCCTACTTCTCTTCCCATCTGTGTTGCTTCTCCATTGAGTTTCCCGTTAGTCATAAATCCTTTTTATTTCACATGCTATAACTGTTACACACCAGCCATGTTACATGAGGTGAGTCATTTCCATGGACATTGCTCTGATGAAGTTTCTCATCAAGTACCTTTTATCATGACCTTTAAACATGTCCCCTACTTCTCTTCCCAGCTGCTTTGTTTCTCCATTGAGCTCCTCCTTAATCATAAATCCTTTTATTCCAATGACTTCTTTTCCTTGCACTTCTTCTCTCTGAAACTCACTACAGTCATCTTCTTTTCCTCTGGTCTATCAAGTAGAGTCCTTATGCTTCTGTAAGCCAACATCTTATGAATTTGTGGGCCCCTCTTTTCCTTCTTTCTAGTCCCTTATGCTACAGTGTCCTCAAGCCTTGTTTGGGACAAAATGTCTGTATGCTGTTTCAGTCATTAGACTGTGACCATGCTGGGGCACCACCTCAAATTGTTAATCAAATGAATTGACCCCAGTATTATTATTTGTAAAACTTGGTACTTATTCTATCGATCTCTTTTGTTGAACCACTGAGTTACAAGGATGTAAACACACTAGCACCAGTTGTCAAGCTGTGGTGGGGGACAAACTTGGACTCAAAGACACACACACACACATATACGACAGGTAACTTTTGAAGTATATTTTTGCCACCATGAGTGGTAATGTCAAGAAATATGGCATACATATAATGGTTATAATTTAATCTTTATCAAATTTCATGATGCTTATACAAAATGATGAAATGAATTCTAATTTTCAAAAGAAAAAACTTTTATTTCATTAAAATAAAATTAAATGAAACACATTTCTCATTTGTATAACTCCTCTCAGTATGTGTGGTGTTCCCTTACTCATTGCCTGTCACTAAGCTTCATGTATACTCATCCAACTTTCTCTGTATCTTTCTTTTACTCATTTCTACCCTCTCTTTGTACTCTGTAAAGCAAATCTGAGACACCGACCGACCGACCAACCAACCAAACATTATTTATATCAGTCGTTATTAAAACTTACCAGTTCTATTGACTATTACTCATAAACAATAAACAGTGCTTCTCTCATTACAGCTACGTATACCAAGATAAACTTAGCCATTGCAAATTTAGTAGTGTTGCAGGCGAAAGAGGGGAGGAGGTGGTGATAAAAAGAGTCCATTAACTCTTTGGCTGGTAGATCAACAATTTATTGATTGGACCAGCTGTGACTTGCAAAATATTTTAATTGAGTTGTGAACATATGAATAATTGTTTAGTGAAGGCCAACACGTGAAGGAAAATAAATCTATAAAAAGAAAATAACAAGGAAAGATATATTTTTATTGCACTTAATAGATATAAAATGTTAAATGGAAGATGAACCATTTTTGGCAGGATAAGTAGTCTGGTTATTTTTCTCTTGACACATTTATAATAGCAGAGTTTGCAGTTGGACTCTCTCTCTCTCTCTCTCTCTCTCTCTCCAATTTGAAAAGTTATGTTAGATTCTTCTTCTTCCAAGCATCATACAAACATATCCGGATTCAAAAACTTCATCTTTATATTATTAAGTCAACATAATGTCACGTAGATTGATTTGTTACAGTTAATTATCATCTTATAATAATTTTGCTTGTCATTACGTTACTGTAACGCTTTCATGTGATTAGAGGAGAAGAGGGAGAGAAGAAGCATCCATGACATTAGATCATGCTTTCATGTGATTAGTTGAAGTGAAAGAGAGGATAAGGCAAAGAGTGAGACTGAAGGAGGAAGAAAAAAAGGAAGAGAGAGAAGCGTTGATGACGTGAGCTAGGAGGAACATAATAATTGTAGCAGAGAGGTGATGTTCTGATGCGCTTAAGTACAATTCTGTGAAATATTCACATTTATTTAGAAGGTAAATATATGCAATTTAACTAAAGGTTGTATCATATGTATGGGATATTTTTTTTTGTTTATGGGGAAAATGGAAAAATAAGAGTAAATATTTTATGAGTGTTGTGTCTATAAAATTGTGCATAAAGTACATAAGGTATGTATATAAAGTGCATTAAGTAATCATCGTATTCCAAGCATGACACCATTTGAGCATGGTCGTTACCAGCGTCGCCTTACTGGCATGTTAGAAAATCATTCGAGCGAGGTTGTTGCCAGTGCCACTGAACTGGCTCCTATGCAGGTGGCACGTAAAAGCACTCACTACACTCTTGGAGTGATTGGCGTTAGGAAGGGCATCCAGCTGTAGAAACTCTGCCAGATCAGATTGGAGCCTGGTGCAGCCATCTGGTTCGCCAGTCTTCAGTCAAATCATCCAACCCATGCTAGCATGGAAAGCGGACGTTAAATGATGATGATGATGACCACCCTTTGATACAGACACAACACAGGCTGCCCTTTCAGGTTTTTTGGATAAAGTTTTCAGGAACAACCTGATGGGTTTGCTATTAATTTGGTGAAATATTCATGGGCCCTGCTTGTCATTCTAATTTTCCATGCTGGTGTGGGTCAGACGGAATTTATTGTGGCAGATTTTTCTATGGCTGGGTGCTTTGTTTTAACCTTTGAATGATGCCACTCTATTGGTTAGGAGAGCAGGGCCACATTCCCCCTGATCGGAAGACTATTTTGTTGCAAGGCTACTTGTTTAGGTAAATAAAAAATGAGAGGCGGAAGATGGAATTTACGAGAATTTATTATTAATCACAACAATTGCTTCGACTCATCTAGCATCGATTCCTCTTGTGGGACACACAAAAACTGGTTCAGGAGTATCCGGTGGTGCAGACATATCTCATCGGGTGATAAATAGATAGTTTGATTCCCTCAAGTTCCTGGAATACATTCTGGGTCGTATTGAGTGATAAGAAGTCTTGTGATGTCTTGCATGGCTCACTTCCTGCACAACCAAGAGGAAGCGGGAGTTTCAGTGAAAGAGTTCTTCTCCTCGAAGAACAAGAGCTTAATATCAGGAAAGGACCAGAGAAATGACAGGAAAGTGCCTTCAGACATTGCAACACAATGGCCTCTGCTTTGAAGGCTAGGCTGCTTTTTATGTAACTCAACCAATCGAACAAATAAGTTACCAAAATATTGTAAGACTTTTGACTCAGCACAATACATGTTTGAAATTTGACTGGTGACCACCATTGTTGCTGCTGTTGCATTCTGAGAGGCAGAGAGAAATAGGGTTTGGTAAGAAATTGAAGATGGGAAGAAACTTCCCTCAAGGAAAGAGAATCACCGAGAGAGAGAGAGAGAGAGAGTTTTTTTTTGTTTTTTTTTACATATGCTTATTTTATTATGCAAATACATATACAGGTACTGAACCTCTTATCTGGAATCCAGAAATCTGGAATTACCAGAAATACAGCTATTTTTGAAACTGAATAATTTTGAATTTTGTGGGCTGTAAGTAGTTCGCCGGGCAGCCACTTTGTTTTGGTTTCTGTGGCACATGCGTCACCACATGATGCCAGATCAAACAAACCCTGCTTTAGAAATGTATTAATTTGTATATGTTATACAATTTTGTTCTTTACTTTCCTTTATTTATTTTATATTTTCGGCATATATTTAGCCTGTGTCTAGAAATGCAGACCACCTCTGGTCCCAAGGTTGGTGGATAAGAGATTTGGTACTTGGAATTCCTTCTGATTTTTATGTTTTGGTTGTCCAGGTGGCTGCAAGTAAGTTTCCTGAATTTCCTGAAAAATAAGTTTGGCTTAGGGGAAATATTACCTTGCATGGAAACTGATGAGAGTTGGCAGCAAGAAGAGCAGCCAGCCATAAAAATCTGCCTTGACAAATTCTGTCTGACCCATGCAAGCATGGAAAAGTGGACATTAAATAAAAGTGCTGGTGATGATTTTTTTTATTTTGTGTCTGTTACCGAGAAAAACATGCTAATCAAAATCTGGGAAAGAGAATGAAAATATTAAAAATTCATAATGGCACACAAATGTTAATTGGTGCTCTGAGGAAAATGTAGAATTTGAAAATTTGGATCGATAAAGTTCAAACTAAATGTCTTAATTTCAGGAACCAGTGCTTGTTTGCAATTGAAAGCTTTCTGAGAATGGTTTTTAGATGTCTGAGAAAGAGTGTGTTATGTTTATAGTCAGAAGCTGAGAGGGACATAATTCTATCATGTTAATTATCATCATCATCATCGTTTTAACATCCACTTTTCAATGCTTACATGGGTCAGATGGAATTTGTTGAGACAATCTTCTCTGGCCTGATGTCCTTTCTGTTGCCAACCCACATGTCATGTCAAGAGAAAGATGTACACAAACACCACATGCACATTTATACACACATATACAACATGTTTTCTTTTCAGTTTCTGTCTACCGAATCTACAAGGCTGTGGTTGACCCATGGTTATAGTAGAAGATGCTAACCCAATGTGCCTGGCAGTAGGATTGAATTTGGAAACTCAGGCCACATAATACCCTCAGCACCCCACCCCTATTTTTATGTATAAATAAAAATTTTATATTTTACTAATTTATATATACTATGAATCATTTGATATTTAATATAATATTATATAATTTGTATACAATACTATAATGATATAAATTCATAAGCATCTCCCAATCCACAGCTTTTCTCCTAATGCCCCCTTTTTCACCAGTGCCCACCTGGACTCTCTCAACAACCACCAGGGAGCGGTAGTGCCCACTTTCAAAACCTATGTTTTAGATGAATCTGTTCATTTTTACATCCGTTTTCCCATGCTTATACAAGGCCTAGGGTTACAGAGGAAGACACTTGCTGAATGTGCCATATGGTGTAACTGAATTTTGAGAGCATGTGGTTAACCACAAAGCCATGGCTGAAGCACTTACAAGTGCAGAAAATATGATACTGACTTATTTCATTTGCCACAAAAACATCAACAGAGCTGACACTGCTGTCAATGGAGTAAGACAAAAAGTAGAGAAAAATGGAGGTTGTTTCTCATTTGTCAAATGTAAAATTTATATATATATATATATACATATATATATATATATAAGTGTATATATATATATTTGTGTGTACGTGTATTAGTGTATATATATGTGTGTATGTGTGTATATATATATAGGTATATGTGTGTGTATAAATATATGTGTGTATATATGTGTGTGTATATATGTGTGTGTATATATATATGTGTGTATATATGTGTGTGTGTATATCTATGTTATATATATTTATAATTATATATATATATATATATATGTAAGTATATATATATGTGTGTGTATGTGTATATGTGAGTGTGTGATTAAATTAGTAAACCATTTTCCAAAAATAATGTAAAAGGTACAGAAAGGCTCAGGTGACCTTGGAAACTCCTCAACTGCCCTCAGTTCAATATTTGAAAAATTATCGTTCTAAATTTGGAAACGGCTAAAAATGAAAGAGAAAATGAGAATGTGGTTGATGTATATTGTCATTTTTGCTTCCACTTCCACTGAAAGCATGCAGTCTATTGTATGATCAGATATACACACGTATGTATATATACTCACAAATATACATATGCATATCATTATTCTTTTCTACTCTAGGTACAAGGCCCGAAATTTTTTTTTGTGGGGGGTGTTAGTCAATTAGATCAACTCCAGCATGCAACTGGTACTTAATTTATTGACCCCAAAAGGATGAAAGACAAAGTCGACCTCGGCGGAATTTGAACTCAGAACATAAAGACAGACAAAATACCGCTAAGCATTTCGCCCGGCGTGCTAACGTTTCTGCCAGCTCTCCACATATATGCATATCATCATCATCATCATCATCATCATTTTAACGTTGACTTTTTCCATGTTTGCATTGGCCATGCCGAAGTTGTTGAGCAAGATTTTCCACCACCACATGATGTCCTTCATGTCACAAACCCTCATGTTCCCAAACAAGTTAATATTTACCCATGGATCTGACATGTTTCTCATGGAAGGCTGGGTATGAATGTCACTACCTGTATGATGTTGCTGTTTGTTTACAACTATCATGTGATGTCAAAACAAAGACACATACACACATGTGTCTATATATGTGTGTGTATGCATACATATATGTATGTATGCTTCTATATATATATATATGTGTGTGTATGTATGTATGTATATATGTACAGGCATATATATCATCATCATCATCATCATCGTTTAACGTCCGCTTTCCATGCTAGCATGGGTTGGACGATTTGACTGAGGACTGGTGTATATATATATATATATATATATATATATATATATATATATTCCAAATTTGTGTGGATGTGTATAGAATAATATATCAGTTGAATAAAATTAAAACATGGTCTGGTTTTCACATTTTTTTTTATTATGGTATTTTAAGATTAAAAAATATATTTTGTAATGTTCATAAAATTCAATTAGCGCTTTCATATGTTCGTAGTAATCAGCAGATTTCAGAATGTGTTTAACTGACAGTTGAGTTGTTGATAACTGTAGTATCTCTTAGAACAAGCTGAATTTTTGGAATACAGCTTTGACCAATCCGCATGCAGCTTAAACGTCACGGTCTGCTGGGCACACTGATATTCTGTCATTTGTTTATATTCATATGTTAAAGATATGGTTACTATGAATGTATGAAAGCACTAATTGAACTTTATGAACATTACAAAATATATTTTTTTAAATGTTAAAATACCATAATAAAAAATATGAAACCAGACCATGTTTTAACTTTATTCAATTGGGGTAGATAAACCAGGGGACAACTGATGAAGAGAATGTTCTTTGTGTTGCATGTCTCATTTCTCTGTTTGTTTCTTTCATTGTTTGAAAAGTTTGTTTTCTATGTTCTCGTTTCTCATTTTGTTCACGTTTTTTTGATGTCCTGTACCCATATATGCATGTATATATACATATATATGTAGGTATGTACATATATGTATGTATATATGCATATATTTATATATTATAATGTATGTATATATGCATATATTTATATATTATATTATTATATATGTATATATTTATATACATACACACTCACATACATACAAATGTACACATACACACACCAATATGCATATGTCTGTGAGGTTTCAAACATAAATACAAGAAGGTATTTTTGTTACACAAATTCCAATTATTTGAGAAGTATGTTGTTGGTTGGCTTCAGTTTAGGAAGTAAAACGGTGTCACTTTCGATAACAGATTCAGTTGGAAGCACCAATGTTAACGTAAACTATAAGAAATCTCATCAGGTGGCGAAATGTTTGAATCAGTGCCATGGCCTGGAGATAAGTCTGTTTGGAATGGTACAATAATTAAATGTACACATGTAGCAGTAATCATTCTAAAGGTGGTAGGGATTGAATGATAACATACAAAGCAATTCTCTGTAGAATGAATAGAGAGATTGAGACTACCAAAGAACAGGCGGCATATATGATTGTTTGTGATTTCTTTGGGACTTTTAAAATATTAAGTACTGTAGGTCATCATCATCATCATCATCATCATCATCATCATCATCATCATCATCATCATCATCATCATCAGCTAACATTTATTTTACATACTAGCATGGGTTGGATGGTTCGACAAGATCCAGTGGGCCCAGAGGACTCTGTTATGTGTTAAGCTCTAATGTCTGCTTTGGCGTGATTTCTGCAGTTCTTCACGTTCTTTATGCCAACCATTTCACAGAGTCTACTGAGTAATTTTTTTTTTTTTTTGGGTATTAATTTTAAAACTAATATTTGGCCAATATCTTCTAGAAATATTTTGCTAAGCCATTTGCATATCGTTGTGAAACTTAATTGAAAACTTGTTCGTTTGTTTCTATGTTTGTTTGTTTTTTTTCCATGCTAGAATAGGTTGTTAGACAAATATTGAGGCATTGTTTAACAGCTTGATGCCCTTCCTCTCATAAACCCATTCCTGTTGTTCAATTAAGGGAACTGATATTCCACACAGGCTTTACAAGGTATAAAACCAGTGGATTATTTAACAGGGGGGAATAACAGCAACATCACTGCTTTGTTGCTCAGTAATTTTCTTAGAAGGACAACTGTAAACAAATAAATATGCACACATACACACATGTAATTATTATCAACATCATCGTTTAACTATATATATATATATATATATATATATATACACACACACGCATAGCTTTCTTCCTCTTTCCATTTATAAAAGCCACATGGTCATACTGAGTTTATCGTATAAGAGACTTGTTGTCCAAAGTGCCACACAGCAGGATTGAACTGAAAACGTGGTTGGTAAGCAAACCTTCTTAATAACATAGACAGATATCTGCAGCATTATAGCAAAGTTGTAAGAGCCAAACACACACACACATACACACACACACACACACACACACACACACACACACACACACACACACACACACACACACACACACTCACACACACACACTCACACACACACACACACACACACACACACACTCTCTCTCTCTCTCTCTCTCTCTCTCTCTCTCTCTCTCTCTCTGAAGTTATGCTCTTATAAAGATAAATCAATTGTGAATGCCATACTTGATTATTTATTAATGGATGTTCAATAATAGGATTGACTCTCATGAAATCCAAGAATAACAGATGCTTTGTGTGTGGTTAATTATCCCAATTGAGTCGGGTCTCCAGAGGTCAGCAGAACAAAGCATTCCAGTGTCTTTTGGACAAAGAAAAAGAAAGCATCGTAACAATGGTTACACTAAGATTTGAACTTGCCACCCTGTAATCATTTCATTGAATGCCTCAGCCTTGTAGCCATCACAGCCGATTGCAGTGATGTCATCATTGTCAATGGTGTTTATTCTATTCTTTGATCAATTATGAACCAGTGAAGGACTGCTGAACAATATTTTACTTTCTTACATTTGTGTTCGTTCAATATAAAATTGATTACCGCTTCCTGACACACTGCTGACCTACATTTCTCGTGACAGACTTATATAACCTTATGCAGAAGATTTCAATAACAATGTGGTTGCCTAAACAGGAAATAGTTTATGCGAAGGAAAAAGAAAACATTTTAAAGTATTCTTCTGAGCAATAATATACCAGTCCCACTGTGTAGATCCTTAGGCAAGTGTCTTCTATTACAGGTTCAGTCCAACCAAAGCTTTGTGGATGGATTTGGGGGACAGGGGCTAAAAGAAGCCCGTTGTGTGTGCGTGACCTACCACTGCTTAAAACTGGTGTTGGTTTGGCAAAAAGAGACTGATAAAATAGGTATGAGGCTTTAAAAAATAACAAAAGTATTGGGGGTGATATATTCACCCAAACCCTTTAAGTTGGTGCTCCGGCATGGCTGCAGTCTAACGACAAACAAATAAATGAACTGGTATTTATAGAGTGTTAAACACTTTCGGTATGCAAATTAGGAAATCCTTCATAGAGAACTGCTGCATTTGTTGAGTATATAAACAGTTCAGCTGCTTGTTTCTCTGGAGACTGTCAGAATGATGTAGACGCCTCTGATGAGAACCCAATAAGGTTCGAAAATCAATTAAGGTTGTTCATAATGTTTTTTTTCAGTCTGCGGAGAAATGGGCTAAAATTTGCCCTGTTTATAATTATACCATATGTTACATACATATATACATAAATTTGTGTGTGTGTGAAGTTATAAGTAAATGGTGGTTTGGGGAGTTTCCATATACACTGTAGTTTCTTTTCCTTCAAAGTAATCAACTGCTTAATTATATAACTGAACAATGAATTTCTCTGACATTAGACTACTATTTACATCTCTGTTCTGTTTCTTCTATATCATGACTTGTCTTTCCTTCATGAAGTATCCATGAGGAGAGATAAAATGTATTTGGACTAAGCGCTTGCATCTGGCACAGCAGAGCTTGTTAAGCCATAGTGTCTGCAATACTGTCAGCCAGTTGTGAAAGAGGCCAGCCGTGTTCTGTGCGACTATTTCTGTCATCAACAATATACACAGAGCTCTCTCATGTACACACACACACATGCATACACACACATATCAACATCTTGCTTTTGTTTTTCCATACTGTCGTACCGTCTCATTGCTTGTTGTCATGTTCCTTTAGAGACTATCTCTGGTGCTGGTGCCATAAATAAAGTCTTCCCTCTCCTTAATTTCAGAGTCACCATTCTTCTAGATAGGTTGCCTCTGTGCAGCTTATGGAAACCATGTTTCTTTTGTTCATTTGTTCAATTTTTTTCTCTTTTTTTTCTTCTTTTTCTATGGCTTTATAAGCTGGATGCTCTTCTTACCAGCATCCATTTTATAGCTGGATGCCCATCTTATTATAATCCACTCTACTTTATGGATTCATGGATTATATATCACAAGTTGTGGAAGAGCCTTAACCCTTTCGTTACCATCTCGGCTGAAACTGCTTCTGGCTCTGAGTACAAATGTCTTGTTTTCTGAATTAAAATCTTCCACCAAGCCTTAGTTACAATTTATGTTCCTAACACTAGCTGAATAACAACTAAGTTATTTTACCAAATTCTTTGTTATATTCAAAACAATTGAGAGAAAAACAGAGCATCTCAACAGAACTACAGTAACGAAAGGGTTAGCATCTGTGTAAAGTACATGTCCACCCACGTACTCACATTTTAATCTTATGTTAACTTTAGTCATAAGTTGCAGATATCCAACAAGTTTTGTTACAAAACATTCAACACTTAACTTAATTTCTTTCTATTTTATTTTTACAGTGTTTTTTTTTTTGTTTTTTTTTTGTTTTAGTAACACTTTAATCTGTAAAGACCTGTTAATCTGGACATAAGTATTCTATTAGCTGTAATTGAAGTGGCCTTTAATGTGTTTTAATTAAGTAAACTTCACTAATTCAATTAGAGGAGTGGTGTGGAAATGTAGGTGAGAAGATTGAAATAAGGAAGTTGTATTTTAATTCTTTTTACCTTTCATCTTTTGATTGTTTGCTTCAGACATTAGACCACGGCCATGCTGGGGCACCGCCTTGAAGAAATTTTAGATGAATGAATCAAACCCACAACTAAATGTTTTTAAAGTTTGGTACTTATTTTATTGGTTCCTTTGACTACACCGCTAAGTTATGGGGACATAAACACACCAACACCTGTTTAGTGACCCCCTAAAGGATGAAAGCAGTGGATGCACGTGTCTTAGTGGTTAGAGTGCTGGACTCATGATTGTAAGATTGTGGTTTCGATTCCTGGACTGGATGATGTATTGTGTTCTTGAGCACAACACATACACACACACACACAATGGTCTTCATTCAGTCTCCGTCTACCAAATCCACTCGCAAGGCTATAGTACAGTGATTCCAGTGGGGCATACACCCTACTGGTGGGGTCTGGGACAATTGTGGTAAGGCATGGTGCCATAGTCGCCAGACATAAGGTTCTCATAAAAGTTATTCCTTTCTTAGTCAATAATGTACATTTATTCTGTACTCAGTACTTAATAAAAGAATTACCAGTAGATTGTTTTGTATTAAATAATTGTGATAAAATATTAGAAATAAAATTGTTGTTTTCCAATCACTGGTGGGGCATATATTTTCCTGAAAAGTTAACTGGGGCCTGGGGGAAAATTGGTTGGGAAAAACTGCTATAGTAGAAGACACTTGACCAAGGTGTCATGCAGTGGGACTGAACCTGGAACCATGTGGTTGGGAAGCAAGCTTCCTAAACTGTATTTTGAACTTTAATTTTTAAGTAAGATCACCTTTTTCTTTGTTTTTATTTTCAGGATGTGTTGGAATGGACTGTTCCTGGGTGAAGTGCAAGAAACTAGAAAGTGCCATTTGTCATTTGAGCAATTTTGACAAAAATTTCCTGAAGGCTGTCACTAATAATGACTATACTACAGTGAAAACTCTTGTAGAGGCTGGTGCTGATGTAAACTGTTCTTCGGCTGGATGGACTCCGCTATGCATCAGCTGTTATTATGGATTTACAAAAATCGTACAATATCTCCTGATGCAACCTCTTTTGGTATGTACAGTTTCTCCCACTTTTGCATAATTTCAGTCCTGCTGTCCTTTGGTGTCAGCAGGTTCCTTGTGAAAGTCCATTCGATTAGATCAACCCATAGCTTGTTTAAATTTCAGAATAAAGGCACCTAACATTAACTCGTCATCATCATTCATCATCATCATCATTTAATGTCTGTTTTTCATACTGATGGGTTGTACGGGGTTGGACAGGGGTTAGCCAAGCAGCTGCACCAAACCCCAATCTGATGTGGCAGAGTTTCTACAGCTGGATGCCCTTCCTAACGCCAACCACTCCGAGAGTGTAGTGGGTGCTTTTTACGTGCCACTGGCACAAGGGCCAGAGGAACTAGCATCGACCACGATTGGATGGTGCTTTTTACGTGTCACCGGCATGGAAGCCAGTCAAAGCGGCACTGGCATCGGCCACGTTCATATGATGTTTTTTACATGCTACTGGCACAGGGCTCACAACTACAATTTCCATTTGATTTGATTTTGATTATTATTTAATATCTGTCTTCCATGCTGGCATGGTTGGATGGTCCGACAGGACCTGATGAGTCGAGGGTACTGAGTCTTTCTTCATTGTCTGCTTTGGCATGGTTCTTATAGCTGAATTCCTTTCCTACCACTTACCAAAGTTTGAGAGAAAGAACAATAACAGGTTTCTTGGTGTAGAGGAGGTACACGACTACCTCACAGTCTATAAGTGTAAGTGGGGTGGCACTGGAAGAAGGATATTGATGGTGATAGGGTGCCAGGGTAAGTCACGGTGATACGGTGCCAGGGTGAACTGGCGTTCCGTTGGTTATGCTGACGAGGGTTCCAGTTGATGTGATAAGCAGAATAACCCTCTTATGAAATTAACATGCAAGTGGTTGAGTGCTCCATAGACACATACCTTTAATGTAGTTCTCAGGGAGATTCAGCATGACACAGAATGTGACATGGCTGGCCCTTTTGAATTACAGGTATTACTCATTTTTGCCATCTGAGTGGAACTGCAGCAATGTGAAATAAAGTGTCTTGCTCAAGGACATAATACATGGCCAGATATCGAATTTACAACCTTACAATCTTGAACCGAATACCATTTAACCACTAAGCCATGTGCCTTCACATGTAACTTGATGGTTAGATGGTTTGTGTTATGTTCTACTAATTTATTACATACCATGGAAGCCAAGTAAATGCTAATATGAGTCTGATGGCTCCAGAAAAAGAAAATAAACCAAAACAAGTAGACCAGGTTAGTGAAACAAGCATGGCTACAGTCTCTTGTACTCAAAGACACAAACATATCTCTTTATGTACTTTATATACTCACATGTAATTTGATGGTTGGGTGGTTTGTGTTAATCTTCTTCTAATTTATTTACCATATTCACTGTTGTCGTGAAATGGTACACACCTTCCCATGTGGCAAAATGGTATGACTCAGCCACTATGAAGTCAAAGTCAGTCAGTAGTAGTAGATTTGTGGTACGAGTTTCTCAGTTGGAGTCAGTGTCAGTTATGTGATGTGTACAAATTGAAGTTACCATCAAGGTAGATGTTATGAAGTCATTATCTTGCGGAGCTATCAGCGATAGCACGATAGACGAAAGGCAGTAGATGGAAGAAACGTTAGCATGCTGGGCAACATTCTTAGCGTTAAGAAAAAAAGAAAATAGAGATATAATTAAATTAATAATTATTTAATAATAATTATTATTTGATCCCCGTGCTGGTGGCATGTAAAAAGCACCACTCAAATGTGGCCGATGCCAGCGCTGCCTTGACTGGCTTCTGTGCCAGTGGAACGTAAAAAGCACCATCTGATCATGGTCGATGCCAGCTTCCTCTGGCCCCAGTGCCGGTGGCATGTATAAAAGCACCCACTACACTCTTGGAATGGTTAGCGTTAGGAAGGGCATCCAGTTGTAGAAACATTGCCAGATCAGATTGGAGCCTGGTGCAGCTTCCTGGCTTCCCAGACCCCAGTTGAACCGTCCAATGCCAGCATGGAAAACAGACGTTAAACGATGATGATGATGATGATGATGATGATAAGAGATGATGTCCTATTTTATAATAAATGAATGATTATTAATTTAATTATCTCTCTATTTTCTTATTTTCTTAAATAATAAATATATTTATATGCATTTGTGTATGTATATGCATGCATTATTATAGTATGATTTTATTGTACGTTTCAGGAATTACGTCCCCAAGTAATGCTGTGTCTTCAGTGTGGTCGTCACTGTTACCAATGCGATTACGATGAGGACGGCAACACACCTTTGGTATACGCTGCTAAACACGGACACTACGAAGTATGTCGACTTCTTCTAGATGCTGGGGTTTGTTTGGAACAACCGAACAAACGTACTCAACAGACTCCTCTATTTGTGGCAGCAGAGTCTGCCCAGACCGATGTCTGCCTTCTGTTATTAGAGGCATCTGCTTGTGTTCAAGTTCGTGATAATATAGGCATGACTCCATTATATGCTGCTATTAAATCTAAAGATAAAACTGTTGTGGAGAATCTCATAAAACATGGCTGTGATGTTAATATTGGTAGTCAGGACCATCCACCGATATTTTTGGCTGCTCGTCTTGGACTCTTTGATATTGTTAAGGTCAGTATATTCTAGTCATTTTTTTTTCGTTTTTCAATAAATGTACAATTTATCCTTTAAAATTAACCCAAACAAAATTTTGTAGAATTTCATTTTTATATTTTTTGTTTTTGGAATCTAATTTGTATTGTTATTATTTCAGTTATTTCTTTACTTTTGTGTGTGTGTGTGTGTGTGTGTGTGTGTGCGTGTGTGTGCATGTGTGTGGTTAATTTTAATGTATATCAGATGTGTGGGTGTGGCTGTGTGGTTAACAAGTTTGCCTTCCGACCTTATCCTTTCAAGTTCAGTTCCACTGTGTAACACCTTAGACAAGTTTCTCTTCTACAATAGCCCTGACCCGGCCAAAGCTTTGTGAGTGGATTTGATTGGCGAGTTTCCCATCTGGAACATACTGGCACAGAAAATTGGATGTGAAACAAATGAACAAATGCGTACCTCAAAAGTACCTTGGATTGTAGGGCGGCATGCCATGCTTGAGGAGACCTATTGAGTCAAGTACATCAAAATCAAATCAAATCAAATGGAAATTGTAGTTTTGATCCCCGTGCCGGTGGCATGTAAAAAGCACCATCTGAGTGTGGCCGATGCCAGCCCCCTTTGGTCCTTGTACCGGTGGCACATAAAAAAGCTGCACTCGCCAACCACTACACTCTCAGAGTGGTTGGCATTAGGAAGAGCATCCAGCTGTAGTGGACTGGAGCAATGTGAAATAAAGCGTCTCGCTCAAGGACACAATGTGCCACCAAGTGTCCAATGCACGATCTTGAGCCAACTACCCTAACCATTTAGCCATGTACTTTCACACGTGTCCCAAAAGCTAACAACTGATATGGGAAGTTTATTTCATGCTTCAGCAATTCTGAGTGTGAAAAATTATCCCGAAAATCACGAGTAGTGTGTTGTTTTTTATATTTTTTAAGCATGTCCACAAGTGTTAGACATAAAATTCAGCACGGTGCCGAAGGTTTCTGTTGGAAAGATGGTGGATAGTCTTGTAGATGTCTACCATGTCAGTTGCTGGACATCAGAACATTTTTTCAAGAGACTGATGTGCTGAACAAGATTGAAGTATCATGAGGTTCTTTTCGTTTGCACCCATGGTGTGCTGTGTCCTAGCTAAGGGAATGTGACCTCTTGGCCATTTCAGGTTTGCGAGATTGAAGCCACCCTGTTGGAATATTTTGACATGCTGATTCAGTTTTGTCAGTAGTTGGTGTGTCTTACGAAAGCTTTCTTTGGTGATTTCTAACATGCAACTTGCTGGAATATTGGAATTAACGATCAGATTAATCAATAGATTTATTTTTAGTTAGTGGTTGGGAAGCACACAGCCATGTCTCTCACTCTCCACATATATTGAATATGCATATATACACACATATACATACATATGTGTGTATCTATATGTATATGTGTGTGTATATATGTCTGTATGTATGTTTGCTTTTATGTTGAGTTATATATAAAGATGGGTTACATATTAAGCCGTCATCAGACTCTGGCTAACCTGACTTAACTTCGAAGTCACTGTCAATAATATTTTTGTTTAATGATAATAAATTTGCATTCCGCAAAAGTACACAACAACCCATCAAATTAATGTAAATTGATTATATTACAACTGAATACAAAAAAAAGTATGTATGTATGTATGTATGTATGTGTGTGTGTGTGTGTGTGTGTATACAGGCATACAGACAGACAGACATGCACATTCCCACACAACAAGTATTTAGCCCAGATTT
Organism: Octopus bimaculoides; assembly: GCF_046866305.1. Classification (NCBI taxonomy): domain Eukaryota; kingdom Metazoa; phylum Mollusca; class Cephalopoda; order Octopoda; family Octopodidae; genus Octopus; species Octopus bimaculoides. The sequence goes on from NC_142930.1 coordinate 165,292,315, forward strand.
ACATCTCCCTCTTCTTAAATAACCTCGCTATACTTACCTAAATAGAGAAATAAACATATATATATATATATATATTTATTTATTTATATATTTGTTTACACAAACTATCTTTAGTAGACATCCTCTACAATTAGTGTTGCTTTCATTTACCAATTACTTGTGTTTTTATTCTGAGGAGGAATACAGGGCAGCTTTCAAGACGCTCTTCACATTTCTTTTTGATGCCAAAGTCAAACATGTGTTTTCTATTTTCTGCTTCAGTTCATTCTTGGATAAGCGTTCTTGTTTCTTCTCTTTAATATAAAATGCATTGTTACAGTTACACGTGAGTGATTTGAGATAACAAGGGAGGCTCTAGGTATGTGCTAGAAATAGATGTTAAATCTCTTTCAAACCAAATCCTACTTTCTCCAAATAAAGGAATGGAATATTGGATAATGTAGTCCTAGATTATCTCTTATTTCCTTCTTGTCTCAGTTATTGGGTTGTGACCATGCTGGAGCATAACCCTGAAAGGTTATGTTTAACAAATCAGCCCCACTTTTTTCTTTAATATCTAGTTCCTCTTTTATCAATTCTTTTTTGCTGAACTGCTAGATTACAGTGATGTAAACAAACCAACACCAGTTATCAAGCAGTAGAGGACAAACACACACATACACACATACATTCCCACATGGTGATCATAGGGCACATATAAGTATATATATATATATCCAAATTTAGAGAATGGAGTAAATAAAATCCAGGCTACATGTGTTTCCCAGCAGAGCCTCACAAATAGCAATTACCCAAAATGAGGGGTGTACTGCACTAGCTACTCTTCAAGCCTAAAATACCTTAGTCAAATGAAGGGATCCCATGTTAACTCACAGGAGATTCGATTGAAAATGTGTGGAAAGCACAGTGTGAGAGAAGAAAAGGGAAAGCTTGTGCATGAAGAAAAAATATATATGGGAGTGGATAAATGTCTAAATTTGTTAAGGAAAATAATAAGAATACAAATAAAGAAAAGGAAGGGGGGGGGTGAGTAGGGAGAAAAAACTTGGTGTTATTGAAGCTGGCTAAGGGAGTGTCTTTGTGAATTTAGGCTTACCTTTATATATATATATATATATATATATATATATATATAAAACAACGGCTAACTAGCCCAACAGAATTGCTTCTTCTTGTATTTGTTGCTCCATTTTCCACATAAATATATATATATATATATATATATATATATATATATATATATATATATATATATATATATATATATATAGGCATAGTAGTGGCTGTGTGGTAAGTAGTTTGCTTACCAACTACATGGTCCTGGGTTCAATCCCACTGCGTGGCACCTTGGGTAAGTGTCTTTTACTATAGCCTCATGAGTGGATTTAGTAGAGTGGATTTGGTAGACGGAAACTGAAAGAAGCCCATTGTATATCTATATCTATATATATGTGTGTGTGTATTTGTGTGTCTGTGTTTGTCCCCCCTCCCCAACATCGCTTGACAACTGATGCTGATGTATTTACGTCCCCTGTAACTTAGCGGATCGGCAAATGAGACCAATAGAATAAGTACTAGGCTTACAAAAAGTAAGTCCTGGGGTTGATTTACTTGACTAAAGGTGGTGCTTTTACTTGTTTCAGTCAAATGACTGAAACAAGTAAAAGAATAAAAGAATATATATATATATATATATATATAGTGAAATCAAAATCAAACTAAATTCGACGACTGGCACCCATACTAACGTCTCCTTCATTGAACACTAAACTCAACTTGCGAAGACCTGTTGGGGCAAGTGAAAGCGAAATCGTGATGGCCCCTGTACCAGTGGAGCGCTAAGAGCACCGTCCAAGCGTGATCGTTGTTTTTAATGTATTAAAACTTATGGAAGGTCCACCTTTGCATATAGGGCCAAGGTGATTTTTTTGAGACATTTTTCGAGGAAAGAAAATATTGTTCATGCCATCAAAACCATTAAGTCCACTGCTAAAGAGTGACTTCACTCTTCTTTTTATGTGGAATTTCAATTTATGAATTTTTCTTTTTCATGTTTTCAGATTCTGTCTGATGCTGGCTGTCAGAAAGATGTGTCAAACAAATATGGGGTTACTCCGGTTTATGAAGCAGCTATAAAAGGTCAATATGTTAATAGCTTATTGATAGATTATTGATATTTCATACAGAAGATAGCGAGATATCTGTGCATATGGCACAGTGGTTAAGAGCGTGGGCTACTAACTCCAAGACTCTGAGTTTGATTCCAGGCAGTGACCTGAATAATAATAATAATAATAATAATAATAATAATAATAATAATAATAATAACATTGAAAAATACCTTAGGAATGAGAACCCAAGTTTGAAATTTCCCTAAGACACCTGATGAAGGCTGGAGGATATATCAGCCGAAATGTTGCGTTAACAACAAACAAGATGAGGACAAATATCTGTCAAATGTAAATAATGTATATCTGTGCTTGTCCCTCTATCATACTTCACCCCACCCCCACTTCCAGCATTTGTCAGAAAGCTGCCTTCCCCCCTCTCTCAGATACTCTCCCCCACTCAGTCAATGAGGCTTTTTCCTTTTCCTTTCTCTACTGTGTTTTGCAAGTTATTTGACGACCTTATTAGTGTTGGTGCCACATTAAAAATACTTGATCCACTCTGTAAAGTGGTTAGGGTTAGGAAAGGCATCGACCCATAGAAACCAAGCAGGCGTTGGAGTTTGATGCAGCCCTGTGGCTTGTCTGAATCCTATCAATCTGTCCAATCTGTCCAGTCCCTGCCAGTATAAAAAATGGACAGTAAATAATGATTTCTTATGATAGTGCAAATGGATTGGCAAAAATGTGGAATAAAATACCTTTTGGTATTTGGTAATGACTATGTTCCGAGTTCAAATCCTGCTGTAGCTGACACTGTTAGGGTTGATAAAATATACATCCAATCAAGTCCTGGGGTTGACATTATCAACAATACCCCATCTTCCAAATTTGTTGCTTTGTGCGAAAATTCGTCATCATTAGCATCCATCTAGGTCAGCGGTTCCCAATGTTTTTTGCACTCACAACCCCTTATCCAAAAGCTTGAAATCCATGTGGCCCCCTACTATTAGCAGAGCATGAAAAATGTAATTGATGAGTTGAAATTAATATTATCTTAAGCCACTTCTAGCAAGGCTACGCGACCCCACT